>NW_009709605.1:84721-97231 GCF_000703405.1 Apaloderma vittatum
CAGGAATGCAACCTGTTAGTAAAACTGTTTTGATTTTGACAAATGAGAAAATACTTTTCTGGAACTCTTATGACCGGGCTTTTTTTTGCAAGTATCAGCTTGGACATTACAGCATCAGCTCTGACATTACAGAATCACAGAACGTTAGGGGTTGGAAGGGACCTCTGAAGATCATCTAGTCCAACCTTCATCCCTGTAAAAATCATATGTTGCCTGGCTTCGTTAATGCCAGCTTAGTAAGAAATCAAGTTCCCCACATTTCAGCACCGCACAGCTGAATGCTTTTCTGCAGCGTGTGTCACCCTGGGAAGCAGCAGCCACTGGCAAATTTTACAAACCAGACAGGAAGGCAGCGTTTACTTCCGCAGCTCTTTTTTTTCTCCCTATATACATTTGAGACAGGCGATCAAACAAGCATACAGCTATTTATTTGCCACTACTGCAGTTAAAGCTCATTTGAACCATTACACAGAAAATTGCTTTTCTTTCTCAGTTTATATACCTGACCTTGATAGCTTTGCCGTTCGCTGGTACTGTTGCCATGGAAATGGGAGAATGATCTTTCTGTTGATATCTTTGCATAATTAAGGGTCCCTGAGACTGCTTAGGTCAAGAGATCATTTTCAGAGCTCAGCTCCTCGGAAGGGGTGGATGTTATTCCACAGAAATGTGTACGGGCTGATGTGATTGTCCCTTTGACATCCTAAATTAAACTCTGGGCCCCCCGGACTTCAAGCTAAGAGCCAGAAATATTTGCCAAACCTGCAGATTTCCAATAACACTGACCTTGTGAGGCTGCTTTTTCTGGGTGTGCCCAGATGTGCAGAACTGCCAGGCAGTGAAGGTCGTTGCCACTTGTCCGCTGAGCAGTGGTAAGTGGCTGTGTAATTGATCCTGACCAGTTTGAATTCGGTGTGAAACACTATCACTTATGCTGGTAAAAGCCTCTGGGGATAGAAATCTTGGGCTCTCCAGGGTGTAGATTTTTTTTTTCCTAATGAGTTCTCTTAAAAAGCCTGATGTTTGTACAAGGACAGCTTAAGAAAGGACAAATAGGAGCCTGTCCTCCTCCAGTGGGCATTGACAACACTTTCTTTCTTTCCCTGCAGACTTAAATACTCAAAATCGGTCCCATTTTTGACAGGCCATGTTTTCTAGATTTTTTATCTTAAGAGTCTTTCTGAAGGACCACACTTTTCTTGAAATCAAATACCCAAGCCTCAACATGACAATCCAGCTCAGGCATCACCAGCACAAAACAGGGACTAATTTATGTTTTTAACACAGGATGTTCCTCGTTTAAGATCCCAGAGTAAGGAAAAAAAATAAATAAAATTATAATGGAGTCAGATCACTGTTTGCAGTTTTATGTCTTAAAAAAATTGTTTTATAAACTATATTTCATTAGCATTACGATTACGTAAATGATGCTAGCTCCATATTAACACTTAATCCTGTGCTTTGGACAATTTTTAAGATGTTCAGGGAAAATCATCCACATTAACCTTGTGGTCTGGCAAGCCAAAGTGGATGGGTGCTGCTGTACTGTTCCCATTTCCTTTGCCTTTATTTTTACACAGAGATTTCTGAAAAGTCTATCTGCTTATAGTTTCTGGCTCTCTGAGCAGGTCTACATTTTTGATATACCCTTTCTTTTTCCCTGCATGTCCTTTCTGAACAAGCTGTGTGCCCTTTCATATCAGTATTCCAGTCAAGTGAATTCTTCCCTCAAATCTCCTATTATGTACGAAAAAGCAAACACTATGAGGTCCTTTCCATAACTTCTGTAGTTTGACAACCCCTCTTTGCTAGCACTGGGTCTGTCATCTGGGTTTAATACCACAAAAACAAAGACTTTCACCGCATGATATAATAACTATAAAAAAGATCCAGATGGCTGTTAATAGCACAATAAGACTAATTTTCAGTATATTGTTTCAAGATGACTTGCAGAGATTTAGCCAATTAAAAATAGTAAGCGTTGGGCCAATGCAGATTCATGCCTCAGTCTGCCAGTACACCTAGGGTCAGTCTATACAGAAAGCCGTCATGAGATGGAAGAAGTCTTGTATTGGGAGCTTTGAAAATGGGTAAAACAATGGAGAGTGTAGTGGACAAAATAATTAAGTGCAAATGTTGTAGGAAAGAAGTAGATGACATCTAGCCTGGTCCATCTGGCACCCACAGACAGGATCTAGCCCTTTGGGACATTTTCATTGCTTTGTCCTTGGAAAAGAAAGGTAATGAGTTTTCTAGGAATAAGCTGTCGGAACGAATTCCGTCTCCTGGGCTGACTCCAACGCAGAGCTAGGCACTAGGTCCCTGCTAGAAGAAGGGGCAGTCTGAAGGAACATCTGTTTTCACATATGCAGAGCGTCCAGAGCAGCCAAGGTTAGATTATCCTATTAATATGTTGCTCCTATAACTAACTTTATGGTCATATTTGGCAGTTAATTATTAGATACCTTTGTCTGTCCTAGAAACAGAATAAAACCATAACATTTTTGAACCCAGGACTACGTCATGGATAAAACCAAATCCTCCTGCATTGGTTTTGGTTGTGAGAAAAAATGCTGCTCTTATGTTGGGTGTTTGCTCTGTAAGGTGCAAACAGAAAAAACAAGAGGACTGTTCCACCTTTGAAAATAAACCAAGATTTAATAATAGTATCCTAGGTAAAAAAGATCTGACCCATTAGAACATTGCAATTTATTTTTTTTTAAAACAGCAAATTAGTCCCTCCAGACTTCCCAGTCAATCTGCTTTTGTGAGACTCTTAAAGAACCCCTGAAGTGGAAGTGGGTAATAGTTTCTTGTCTTTTTTTCCCCCCTCTTAATTCCTTTAAAGTAACTCCAGAATCACCTTTTAAGGAAGAATCAAACGCTGTAAGAAATAGGGAAGTGAACGGTTTCATGTGTGGTCAAGAAATCAAGCATGTTCAAGAAATTCGTAAATCATCATTATTGTAAGGATCAGGACTTGTTCTTTTATTTTTCTTTCATTTGCTGCATAATTTTTTGAGAATGTGTTTATTTTGGCTTATGACTGTGGCCATCAATACCAACCACTGGGAAATTTGTTCTGTCATCCATTACTGGCATCTCCAAAAAAACCTTGAAAACGTTTTTTACTTCCAAAAAACGTAACGTGACTGCAACAAGCAGTCAACCCATTAGTCTAACTGGATTTTAGAGAAATGCACCATTGATTGTGAATTTATTTACCAAGGATTGTACACAAAAGGATTGTATGATTGCTTGCCTGTGATGGTATTCAATGACAAAGTTCAGTGGAAAATTAGCTTTAACCTTGGGCTTGAGGATCAAGAAGCACCAGTGCAATGAAAGAATTACTGTCAAAAAACGTTGGAGAAAGGAATTTTAGAATGTGAATGGAAAAATCCCACCACAAATTCAGTTCCCCTTAAAAAAATTGTAACTACTGAAAAATCAGCTTAGAATGACATCACATTTTAATTCTCTATATTTTTTTAACAGCTCACATTAAAGACAAGGAAGAGGACATGTTTTAGTCACGCACTTACTACTTTCTTTGGGAAACATTTTTTCTTCTTTTGTAGTTTTAGGATCAGGAAATTATGGAGGTGACATGGGACGTGATCTGTGGGAGGCCTTAGCAAGACAGGGATTGGTAAATCCCTGGTTAGGTGTTGAGGTGGAAAGTCCTTGCTGCTAGCCCCAGGAATTGCCTCCTCAACATTAAAATTCTCAAGGTATCCCCATCGCTGGTCATAGCCATTATTTTGTCAGGCTTGATGGAGGCTTGAAGGGAGACTTGGATTTCAGTCCCTGCTCCACTGAATATTTAATATAAAATTAGAAATATTAATAAAGCAAGGATTAGGTAGGACTCTCCTGAGAGCAGCGAGTGCCTCATGACTAATCTGTAGAGTAGTCTCTCTGACCCAGTGAATAATTAATTATGTAATGTAAGTGGAACAGATTCAATAGCCAAGAATGAGCATCAGGCAGGGAGTCAAAATGCTCTTGTGGGAAAAAGGGATCTGTAATCCCTTCGGCAGAAGAGTGATTTGAGCCCAGACCTCCTATATTCTGAGCAAATGCTGCATTTACTAAAGGCAGCTTTAGTTTTGGGGGAAATTTTCGAAAAGTGGCCCTGCTTTGGCAGCAACTGCCTTCTTGTGCGTGCTGGTGGTGAGAGGGCTGGGTGTTGCACGCTGGGCCTAAGAGGAAAGGGGTAATGCCACCCGATAAAAATCAGTCTGAATTTAGTTGCTGTTGCAGCCTAGGTTTTTGTTTTGTTTTGTTTAGTTTTTTTTTCCTAGCCACAATACTTTTGACTAGCAGTGACTTCAATGGATTATAAATGGCACCTACTAGAAAGCAATGATCTGAACTGCCAGTAAATATCTATTTTTCAGTTTCACAATATCACTTTGAAAGGGCAAATAACACTTGGGAAAATGGGAAAGGACATCTGCGGTTACCAGTGGTTTTGTCTTTTTTTTTTTTAAAAAAAAAATGTTATAGTTGTGCCTAGAAATCACCTGAGATTAGGCTAGGGACTGTGTATGTGCTAGTTAAAAGACTTTCTTTGTGCCATCAGCCTTATCGTCTATATAGCCAAGAGAAAGTGGAGGAGGAGAAAAAAAAGGTTCATGTGTATTTGCAGGAGTTCATGAGCTACTGCTCAGTGGCAGGAGCAGAATTGAAATCCATGTCTGTCCTTTCTGAGACGAGAGCTCTACTCATAGATCAATATGTCTAGCAGAGTTCAGAGATTAATGTCATTTAAAGGGTCCTGAGGGAATTGATTCTCAAGCCTGTGCTCTGGCTACTCTGCCGAGCTGCTCACACCACCCACAGTGCATTACTCTGCTGAGACTCAGTTTTTACTGAGGAGTGAAAAGGAGCTTGCTCCTCTAGACTCCAAATGATATCAGTGGCTTTGGACTGTTGAGTATGTTTTCATTGCTGTTCACAGACTAGTTTGCTAAAAAAGTCGAGTTGTTACCAGTATTCTTCCATTTGTCTCTTTGATGTTGGTGGCAACTCACCAAGTAAGTCACTTAGTCCTGGCTTTGCTCCTTGGAGAGACTCAGGTAGTGAAGTTAGGAGCAGCTCACAACTCTCCTGAACACTGTGGTGAGCAGAGCTGCTTTCCTCAGACACCAGCGAGACCGAGAGCCTGAGTGCGGGGCAGAAGGAGTAGTCAAGGTGCAGGTTAGAAGCTCTGATGGAGCTGAATGAAAAACATTTTCATGTGTAGTCAGAATTGCTGCCGGGGGCTTTCCCAGCAGCTCTCTGGCTTCCAGTGAAGTGAGTGGTTAGTGAGCAGTACTACTTTTTTACTACTGTAAAAAGTGGGAAAATAAAGCTAAATGCAACTTTTCCCATCATTAGTTAGTTACAGGGGTTTGGATTTATTTGTTCGTATATAAAGTACAAAGAACATTGCTGATGGTGGCTAGTGAAGAGTTTAAGAAACAAGAGAGAATTTTCAGCTAAAAGGCCCATTTGTCGTGGCAACAAATTTAGTGAACGATTGTGAAGGGTTCTTGCTGTTTTTTAAACAGTGTTTCCTCCAGTTATTATATAATCTTTGCTTATGTATCTGGCTTTAGTTCTTACTTCAGCAGGCATCACGACTGAAAAGTGGATGTCAGAAGTCTTAAAGGGATTAGTGCTCCATATATAACCAATAAAATTGATTTGTGAATTAGGGGCCCCCTTCACAGAAGTAATAAAGTTTTCTTCCTGCAAGCAGTGAAATTTCTTTCTTGTAGCTGTCAGTGTAGTCGTTCTGCATCGGCGTACGGTATCGACAGTGTGCTCAGGGCAATAGCAGAAAAGGGCAGAGATTAAATAAGGGAAAGGGAGCAATCTCAATTGAGTAGAGCTGTTCCAAACCAATTGCAAATACAATAAAACTATAAGGTTCAACCCTGCTCTTGGAAGAGTGCTCCTAGTAGCTTCAGTAACAGTGTAATGATTTTATACGATGTTGGTAATGAAAATGTGTCTCAGAGGTGCTGAAACCCGTACTTCTTGTGCACCAGGACTTCAGTACAGCTATGATAATCAGCCAAGTCAGAAAACTTCCCTTCCTCTATGGAGTGATTAGTGCACCTTTCAGGATCTCAGCTGGTGAAAACCACTGACCAGCAGTTGGTCTCTGCCAGAACAAGATGCACGGGAAATACCAAAATCCTGCACTGAAATGAATGCTAAACCAAAGGCAACCGAACAAAGCCTAGCGAAGAAATTTGGAGTGGAAGATCTCTGGTGAGCAAGGTTTACATCTTGGGAATTAGAATTAAACTGTAAGAACAGGAAAAGGGAAGAAAAATACTTTTTTAAACAGAAGATTGAAATGATGAGAGCATGTTAAATGGACAGCTTGGTTAATTGATGAATAAAGTTAATGCTGTTCTTGCAAGAATTGAATCCTCTCCTGACAACAGGATTCATGCCCAAGTGCTCAGGTGAGTGGGACTATATATATGAATTTCTAAGGACCAGCAATGTCTGCAGAGCAGCCTCTGCAGGTCTGAAGGCAGAGGGTGGGACTGTGCAGCACTAATCCATTGCTGCTTGCTTTTTGCAATAAGCAACCATGCAAATCTGACTGAAATCAAGTCAAGCCAAAGTGGTTTTTGCTGAGTGGTGCTCCAGAAGTCTCTGCAGCCCAACTGAAGAGATTGTTAGCGTTGGGGCAGAGTGAGCAATAATGCTAAATGTGGAGTAAATTGATGGATAGGCTGTGTACAGCTTGTAATATCCCAAAGGCCATTCCATGTTCACTGGATATAAAAATTTAGTCAGACTAGGGATATTTTTCTATTTTCCAGAAGTTGTCTATATTATGAAGTAATAACAGGTACATACTTTAAAAAGAATATATTGGCAGTAGGAAACAGTAGAATGGAGAAATTAAATCTTTTGTGATGTTTTTCTTGTTTCCTAGTTAATTAATTCTGGGACTGACCATTCAGTGTATATAGAGGCAGAGAGACAAAAAGCTCACCAAACTTAATGCTGTTTGACTGCAGAGGAGTAACAATATCTGAGCTTTTAAAAGTGAGAAACAGCCTGCTAAGTTGCTTCTAATTTCAAAGGCCAGAGCATGAGAAGGACGACACAGGAGAAATTTAGAGGGTCCTTTATAAGGCAAAGACCATTCTGTTTGCTGACACATTAAGGCACAAGGACATAGAAAGATTTTACCATGGTTTATGAAGTCCTGGTGGGGCTGGGCCTCAGTATCTGCAAGGTAAGATCTGCCCCTGCCCCAAAGTGTTGCTTCTTCATGTCACCCATTTCATAGACAATATAAAACCCAAGCAATGATGGTGCTTTATTTTTTTTTAAAGTTCTGCAGTTTGAGCCATGCAGTATTCTCTCTCCAAAACCAACATGCACTTGATTGCACTCTATCTTAGTGTACTAGAACTAATCTGCTAAAATATTCATGCAGCAAAGAAAAATGGGAGTAAAAAAAAATAAAGTATGTGCAGTGTGTCAGAATTAATGTGCCTACTGGAACATTAACTTTTGTATTTCTAAGATTTTTTAACCTTGCCACCTTAATGATGTTCTGACACAGCATTTTACATTTAGTATTTTTCTCTTTTTCAAGTTCAAAGACAAAATGAAATAAGGATGGGAAAGGGAGGGGTAAGTGGAAGAAAATAAAAGAGGACCAGGC
Organism: Apaloderma vittatum; assembly: GCF_000703405.1. Classification (NCBI taxonomy): domain Eukaryota; kingdom Metazoa; phylum Chordata; class Aves; order Trogoniformes; family Trogonidae; genus Apaloderma; species Apaloderma vittatum. The sequence continues at coordinate 92,412 of NW_009709605.1, forward strand.
ACAGTAGAGCTGAGTCCTTTGCTTTGCAAGTAAAGCTCATAAATACCTTGAATAATTTCATACATAGGATGAAATTTAGAGCATGCAAACATAGAAACCTATGCAATAATTAGGCAGGAAGAAAAAGAGTTAGTGAGATTTAAGTTATACATATGCAGAGCTGACCCTTAGATAGTTTTAAATACATTTCACCCTCATATGGCCACTCTTCTAAATGGGTGTGCAAGAAAAATTAATGCATTTGCATGGAATATCCCTCATGTCTGTATTTTGTTTTCATTTTTTAGCTATGTATTTCTGCTGCACGTGCTTAACAGTGAGCAGACTTTATCAATACATTATTTTAAAAAATATATAAGGCATTTATGATGTTAAAGGCTCCTGCATAAACTGCAAGAATGATTTTGAAAACATTGAAGTTGAGTACCTAACTCTATTCTGCCCCCAGCTACAAATTAGAGATGAAGCTTTGTATGCTCTTACTCATATAATGAAAACTTATTTTTGGCAACAAACCAGCCTGGGAAAAGTATATTCCAAACTGCAAATTTTATAGAAGTTAAGAGTGTGAGAACAAAGAGGAGAAGAAAGAAAGGCGGTTTGTAATGAAGACAGGTTCGTCCAGTGTAGCGCTGTTGGGCATACTGATCACCTGCTGCATCAGGTCAGAGAGCACATCTAAACCGTCATGGAACCTGAATGTACCTAATCCATCTTCCAGGTGTTCGTGTTTCCTTTCCCCCAGCCTGCACAAGAGCCCTGCACAAATGCATTTTCTCTGTAGGATTATACAGGTCTTTCTGCACAAAGCCCATTGCAAGAGATGGTCTGTGGGCAGCTCTCCAGTGGAGCACGTCCTGTGTTAGCACTGAGGTGATGAACTTTAATTAAGAGGAGGAAACCCAGAGCATCCTTAATTCATGAAAATAAACTTCTGTCCATTGTTTTAAAATTGTATCTTTTAAAATGCATTTTAAATTCAAATAGGAGAGCTCAAGCTTTAAGGTATTCCTTCATTTTCTGGCTGAGCAAACCCTTTGCAGAATTAAATTGCATTCTGTGGAAATATTCATGGCCAAGGATATAAAAATATGAATCAATGCAGAAAAAAAAATATTATAAATTCTAGATTCTTCACTCTCCCAGATTTCCCTATAAATCTGAAGCATATGCAGTTCTTCATCATACACTTTTAATCAAGGCTATAATGAAGTGTGTGCTCAGGTCACTTAAATGAACTACATTTCTTGTGTCTAAGTTTAATTAAAATATCTCTTCGCTGAATTGTGTTGTGCAAAATTTTCGTTTGTTTTATGTTGGTTGTAATTACAAGTGGTAACCCGCCATGCAGCTTTATGTACTTCTCTCATAAACCTGCAGTTTAATCTGTATGAGAGGGTTAAAGGCACAGGTAGGAGCATTATTCTCCCTAAAACAACTTTCTCTGTTGCACAGGTTTCCAGATAAATAGAAGTCTGCTAATTTCCGAAAAAATGTAGCTTTATCTAGCATGAACTGACTTTCACCTTCTCACTGCCTCTGTTCCCTTTACTGCTTTCTTGGATTCTTTATCTATAATTAGACCATAGACTAAATTCACAGAAATATTTTAAATGCGTATTTAATAGTAAGCATGTGCTTAAATCCTGGGGGGTACAACAGGAATTAAGTGTTTATAAGTGCTGTGGTAATTAGGGATTGGATCTATCTGCCTTGTTGGTTCAGGATGTTTCAAATAGAGACAGGTCCCTTCTTTGTCCTTTCAGTCTCGTACCACCAAAATCGTACTTGGCTGCCTGGGAGGAAGTCCGTTGATAGCTGTCACTGAAAATGTGGTACTTGGGTTGTGCAAAGTTTGACATCCATTCATCCTTGACAGGCAAAATTGCACTGGGCTGCCTAGTTAGCAGTGTCTTGACAGCAAGAATGTTGTGCCCTGTGGATTCATGGGGGGGTTTGAGTGGTTACGGAGTGGACAGACATCACGAATGCCTTTGGGTTGCCCAGCGCTGGGAACTTGATATGAAGAACTTGTGGGGAAAAAGTGGGTGATGATTAACTCCATTATTGGTCTCGTGGCCCTGCTCTGTTTTACATCTGCCTTTATCAGGTCAAACTGATGTGAAAACAGACTGTGTGATGTGAAAACAAACTGTGGAAGTGTTTATTGTTTTAATCAAAAAGCCAGATGGATCAGGCTAAAACCAGAAGGACTGCCATCTCAGATTAACGCAGATGTACTGGGGGTTCATCCAACCCTGTATCTCCACTATAAAGGTTGAGCAGAGTCATTCTACACAGATGTACTGGGGGTTCATCCAACCCTGCATCTCCACTATAAAGGTTGAGCAGAGTCATTCTTCTCTGAATACATATTCCTACCTCTCAGCCCACAAAAGATTAGGGACTCCCTGCGCAAGACTCCCATCTGAATTGTCACATTTAAAGAAACACAACATTTAACAAACCATTACAGAACTTCCATGAATATACCATCCTTTTTCAGATGTCTGGAGCATCCTGTGGCAAGGACTTCCATACAATAATGCAGGTGTCTTCCAAACTTTTGTGTGATTACACTAGAAGCACTCTATAGGGCTCTTATATGATACTCTTGAAGTCAGTCTCCCAGGGCATACGCAGTCACAAAAGTACAATTCTTAAGAGCAATTCGTTAGCATGAATCAGAGATGATGCTTTGAGGGCTTCATAAGGAGAAGACAATTGTGTGGGATAAGCAATAATCTTTGTGAGTTAAATTTTGTCAGCTGTGCCTGTCTTTCTTGGTGGTGGCTGAGTACTACTCAGTTGCAGAGAGATGTATTAGCAACGCTGATGTCAAAGCAGAAAATGGAATCCAAGTATTGCCCATGCCTCTTCTTCAGGGTCCTCAGTGCTCTGTGAGGTTGGGCTGCTTATAATTCTTTTTTTTAGGTGAAGGTAATGAGTGCCTTGTAGAAAGGGCATAGTTCTTTGGTGTTTAATATAGAAGGCTACAGACACACTGAAAAGACCTAACTGATCTTAACACTTCTAAAGGCAATGCCTTTGTTTTCTCTGTGGTTCCTTTTGTTTAATCTTTATATAAAATTTCATCCACAGAATTCACCTGCTGCTGAAAACTTCCATGATCATTTAATTCTCTGGTATACTACAATTTCTCTTCATCTCCCACTATAACAAGCATTGTGTACATAACCCATTAAGGCAAAGCCAAAAGTCCCTGTTATTTTCTCAGTGCTATTAGCCTTTCAGCTGTCATACCACCTTTTTACTGAAATTCTGCCAAGTCCTCCAGGCTAAGCAGAGTGAATATATATCAGCAGGGACCTCCAAGAAGCATAAGCTATTTCAATATTTGGCATACCTTTCTCTGAATCACCTCTGAACAAAGCAGGGTGGTAGCAAAATAATATCAGGATGTTAGAGGATTTGCATTTGGCAGAAGTACATAATATTTCTTCCCATTTGTGGTGATTAAAAATCCCAAGTCACTTTCTATAAGAGAAATACCATGTTGTCCTGACTCAGCTGTAGTGCTGAGCAAATGTATTTTGGAGGTACTGTACGGTGGGTTTAGTTTTCCCATGTGGTGCTGCCTTTGTTCTCAGTTTCTGCCCTCTGGTTTGGCTCTTACACTTGATTCCTCACTGACAAAATGATACTTGACTGTAAGCTGAAGATACGGTTACAGGAGTTATACAACTATCTCTTCCCCTGCATTCCCTTGATTCTTCGTCTGCTATCCCCATTTTCGTAGATGAGGAATGAGTAATTAAGAGACTTGCCCATTTAAAGAATTTTATGGCAGAGACACTCACACATTCTACCTTGCTGCCAGAATATAATTGATAACTCCCTGGTGTGGGGGCTGAAATTTGTTTAACTGTCTCACCACATTTCCTATTTTTGTTTTCTCTTTCAGACTAACAGCTAAAGCCGTTGCTGTTCTCTTACCAATCTTGGGAAGCTCATGGATCTTTGGGATTTTGTCTGTCAATGCCCATGCATTAGTATTTCAGTATATATTTGCTGTTTTCAATTCACTACAGGTAAGTACCTGGTGGGAAGATTTATGGCTACCGAACTGCTGCTGAGACCCAATAAATGGATCATTAGCAATGTTTTCACATGCTTGTGTTCACTGGGTTTCTCCTGTTCCTCCTCAGTCTGTGCTGACCACATGGTGCTGGAAATGGTTTAGTCTCTGTATGGACAGAACTTTTATCTCACTTCTTAGTGTTTCCAGTAGCAATAATTAAATAAATGAGATAGTGAGCTTGCAAAATGAAATTCATTTTTTCCAGGACCATGTAGTACAGGTAGGATTCTTCAGTAGAGATACAAGAAAAATTTTGCAGTGTCAGTCTGAGGCTTTGCTACTGAGACTAAAGGAAAGCAAACAGAAAGCGCAGCCTAAGGAGCGAAGTGGAGCTGACCTGCACGCTGCACAGGACCTGTGCACATAGACCGCTGCCCCCTCATCTTCTTAAGACACCAGTACAGAAAAATAGCTCTGCCCAAGAAGGAATGTAAGCATCTGCTTAGCTTTAAGCAGACATTTCAGTAGATGCATAAATCTATAGATGTGTTATAATTCTTTCCTGAATAATCATTACAAAGGCAAAGGAAAAATGAACTCCTGTAAATCCTTTTTTGTCTCAGGATCAAATAGCAGTATGGTCACCAAAAGAGTGCAACAGAGTTCTCCTCTTAAGCTGATAAGAAAAAGGTTCAATTTTAATCCAAAATAAATTAAAAAAAATAACTTTGGCTGACTATTCCCCAGAAGAAAATAAAATCATTTTGGGAGGGAAAGA
>NW_009709605.1:97262-105041 GCF_000703405.1 Apaloderma vittatum
ACCTTTTCACTCCCATTGCCAGAAAGTCCAAAGATAGCAAATTTCTCTTGTGAAAATTTTCCTAATGTTAATACCTTGCTTTTCCAATGTGATACATACTGATCTGGAGCTTCCCAAAGAGCATTTCCCTCTGCCTTTGTTTTTGCAAGAACAGACAAAAAGTTCTGTTGTAGTCGAGAAAAGAGAATTGCTGCTTCTTTTCAGCAGATTTCTCCTTTAGCACCCCAAAGTTTTAGAAGGTGCTGTTTTAAAGGAAAAGGTCCAGACAAGCCTCATAGTAACCTGCAGGTTTCTCCAGTTTAACACGGGGCGCAGTTTGGCTTATTCTTTGATACCTCTAGACCTCCAGCTACTCAATACCTGCTTTATACAATACTGTGAAAAGTCCATTATTATTTCATTCTTCACCATCTTCACCTTTCTCCCTTTTATCTGTTTGCAGGGATTTTTCATGTTCCTGTTTCACTGTCTTCTGAATTCAGAGGTACGTAACCAAATGGTGTTACCAAATTCGGTGTTAGCAAATTCATGTGTAAAGTAGGAAAAGACTTTCTCTGGTATTGTTGCCTGCTACGCCACTGATTTCTTTCTTATTTCAATTCATACATGACTGTTAGTGACTTTGTGACCTGTGGCATTTTGACCCTTGCTTGACATTTATCTTAAAAGAAACAGAAGAAGGGTTTTAAAAAAATAAATAAATAAGAGAAGGTAGCCCAAGACTAAGGGAAGAAGCACTCCTGAGGGCTAGAGGGGCTACAGGGATGTGCTGCTAAAGGAGGATGCTTATACAGCGGGAGCAGGACTCGCTCTGGCAGTCCCTGCTGCGGGGCCTCTAGCTTTGTTACATCTGCAGTTCCAGAGCGGAAAATAAATACTGTTCTCAGCAAAACATACTTTTGGACGTTGCTCATGCAATCCGTAATGGGAAACCAAACAGGGTAGAACATATTCCAGGTATTTTTCTTGGCAGGAAGTTCAGATTTTCGTAGCGCACCGAGAGGAATCTTTTTGCATTAAGGCTGTCTCAGAGTGACTGGGCTGAAGCCAAGGCGAGGCTGATGGAAATGGGGTTTGTGGAGACAGTCTCTGCTGGGCCGGGAGCTTGCAGCACCCTCTCCTCATGTGGCTGATAGCCAAAACCGCTGAGCAACATGTATTACTGATAATGAACGGTTCTTACAAAAACGCATTTCCAGCACGCTGATGTGGGTTCTGCTCAGCGAATACCCACATAGATTCGATTCTCCCACAGCTCTTTCTTCTGGATGTTGCTAAGTAGCTCTGCTCCATAACCTACTGCTCCTTCCTATGCAACAACAGCACTCCAGCTTATCCATGGAGACATTATTTATTAATAGTGGGCAACATATTTAGCCTATTTGCCAACCTATTTAGAACATATATAATGATATTTGCTGCTATCAGTTTGGAGATTCAGGACTGACTACAAAACTCTTGGTCTTTATTGAAATCAACTAAAGTTAAGCAGTCACGTTAAAGGTAAAGAGGAAAAATATTTCTTTTTTCTATTTTCCCCCAGGCTCAGAAAGCTTTCTTCTGGCTGTCAAGCTTCAAATATCTTACATCAAATACGAATATTTGAATTGCTGCCATTTTTTGCAGGAGCCTCATGAGAAATTAAATTCAGAAACCTTTTGGAATTTGTATGCTCCAAAACCAGTTCATATATAGCTAATGTAAACTGTTGTTTTTGGAGAGCAGGTCTTACTGGCTCCATTGTATGCTGTGCATGTCTAAAATACTTCTTCAGCTGAACTGCGAGACTTCTACTTGAGAATTTTGTTCTTAGTATAGAAGTGAAAATCAGACACTGTAAAGTGAAATCTGCACATATTTCCAAGTGGTTGAGCTTTCATCTTTCTTACTGCAGTTTGAGCTCCTTATTTGCTGGTTTAGCTACAATACATATAGAGTAGGTAAGTCTCTTCCTCTCCGCAGGAAAGGGAAGACTGTAAGACTTGTCCTGTCTTCCCTCAGTCTTCTCTTCTGATTAAAAAAAGTAAGCTTCTCATAACATGTCTTTGCTGACCTGTGGTGATCCTCACTGCTCTCTTTAGGGCTGTCTCCTGATGATCCCAGGGTTTGTGGACATGTTGGACACAGTGCTGTAGCTGAGGCCATGCCAGAGCAGAAGAAGGAGAGAAGATTGCTTGGTGTGCTTTGCAAACTATGCTCTTTCTGACAAGATGTTCTCTATCACAACATCATAACATTGCTTTATCACTTCCAGCTAGTAATCCTTGATAAATGTCACCTACTTGCCTAAAGAATGACTGTTTCACCATTTTTTCTTTGTGCAGCCGATTATTTTCACCTTGGTGAAGAATCTTCCTTTGTCTGTAGGGAATTTCATCCAGCATCTTTAAATATTTTAGCTTTCAAAAGGCTGGCAGCTGATTTACATCCTCATGGCATCCGGGTACCATCAGGGCTGTGTCAGCTCCAGGGAGAGCCTGCCTGAATAGGGGAGTTTGTGGTCCAGCCCAGGACTGTAAATTTGGTTAGAAAATGTGAAAGTGAGCAGCTCAAAATCAGTACAATGGCACTTTATGAAATCTTACAAATCAGAGCTGGAAATATTGGGGATGTGTGCTTATATGCCCTGCAGTTTGGTGGGTTTGCTTTTGTTATTTTTATTTTAATCAAGATGAATTATAATACAGTTATACCTTGGACATCTAGGAGGATGGGATAACCTAGATAACACAGAAATGTTGCCAATGAAGTCAGACATAAGTGAGGTTAAGTGGTGCTTTTTGTTTAAAGTAAGGGTACCCGGAAAATAAAGTATATACCTGGACCATAAGTATAAAGAAAAATGTAGCAGTGGTTTGTTTGTTGATTTTTAGTACAGTGACATTAATGTGGAGGAGGGATAATGGGAAAGCTATTGGAGGCTGCACCTGTGAAAATAAACACAACTTTTTCAAAAGAAATCTTCAACTTGGTTTCATTTTTTCCCCCAAAGGTTAGAGCTGCCTTTAAGCACAAAACCAAGGTCTGGTCCCTTACCAGTAGTTCAACTCGCAACATCAACGTGAAACCCTTCAATTCAGACATTGTGAGTATTCTTCCTTTTTTTTTTTTTTTTCCCCCTCCTATTGCTCTTGAAATTGTTCCACATTAAATTATGTTGGAAAGAACAGGACACAAGAAGGCATGTGAGTATTTTTAGTACCTAAGCTAATGCATGGTGTAGGCAGCTGGAATCAGCAAGTATTAAGTTGCAGCTACAGCATCTGTCTTGAAGGCAAAGGACAAAATTCTGCTTCCCAGTAAATTCTCCAATAAAGGCAAACAAAGGTTTATGAACTCTGGCGCGTGGTTCAATATGGCTATTCCCATCAGTTGTGATGGACTTCGTATTATGCATTCAAGCAGCATTTTGGCAATGTATTTGTCTGATGATGATGGTGTTTTGATGGGGCACTTTTACATTTAAGCCAGAGGAATAAACTCTTAAATAAGTCAGCATGTGAATGTGCTTTTCTAGCTCTCCTTAAATTATCTTGAGGCAAAAGACATTTGTTTTTATAAGGACGCAGACTTCTGAAGTGATAGGTGTTATTAAGTGATCTCTGCCAATCACCTTAGATCCTGGCAATAACTGTTTAAAACTCTGTGATGGCATATGCTCTCAAGACTGCGACAACACTGTAATCTAAATAGAGGCTTTCAAGCTTTTATTTCATCCAGATGAGAGTGGTTTAGCAAAATAAATAAATCTATTTTCAATATTATTTTGCTTTCCAGATGACTGGGAACAGGCCAGGCACAACCCCCACAAAGCTGAACACCTGGGATAAAAGCACCAACTCAGCCAACCGCGTTGATTTATCAGCAGTCTGACAGTAACACCAGCTTCCCAGTGAAAATCAAGCCATACATTCAGGACCGCTGACACAGTGTCCACCAGTTGTTTTTCTCACTGTTAATAGCAGTAGGAAACTGCTTTTTAATCACTGCCTAATAAATTGGGAATTGCCATATTGTTTTGCTGAGTAAATAGCCCTCAGCTGCTTGCCTTCCAAACACGTTCTACACTTGGCTATTAGCAGTATCTGTAAAAATAACTAGCACAAATATACACTGGATGGTTTTGTCAGCAATGAGGAAAACACTAGGTATGCAAAAAGGACTTTGCTATCTGAATCATTCCAGCTCCCAGAACTGAGGAAAGGCAACATACCTCTGGAAGGATGGATTTTTATACTCTAAAATGAAATGCTTCCCATTGTGATGTTGTAATGGGGCTATTCCAGTCTTGCTGTGCACTATCCGTTTACATTCATTACCTTACAGAATCCAATTATTGAAGTGAAACTTATTCAAAACACATAGTGTGGTGATTAATTTAAATGCTCCAAGGAAGGCAGGACTTGAGGGAGAAGCAGGTTCCAGCTACTCAGCTCCCAGCATGGGCGTGGAATTAGCGAAGCTGACATGCACGTACATCTCTGTGCTCGTGAACAGCATATGTAACGTGTAATACTTCTATACGTGGCCTTTTAGTATTTTAGATATTCCTGTTTTTATCGCTGATTTGGTCTGCTGACATATCGCAATACAGGTATTTGTATTGCTTTGCCTGAAGCTTTCAGGTGCGATCAACAACTGTCCATCAAGTGCATTTCACAACGGCACTGTCGCTTCTGGAATTCAAAACCTGGCACTGTGACTAATCGTTCTCCTTATACTGGTCAAATCGAGACACTGAATTCCAACCACAAAAATGTAACGTAATGATATACTGTGAAGACAGCCAGACTACAAATAACTCTATGTATTGTTACCTACAGACGTCTTTTAAATAGGTCTCTGCAGAGTCTTTTGTGGTTTTAAATTCTGCTCGGCACTTAGAAGCTTCTGCTTTAGTACTGCTATGAAGTATCTTTAAGGCGAAAATAAATACTGCAATTTTTCTTTTGACCAGCGTTCTGTAGGTTCTCAGAACGGATGTTTGGAGCACAAAGGGATGCAACCTCGACTGTGCCACTGATGCACCTTTCCAGCTGGGAGTTAAGCAGATTATAAACCCTGAAGGTGGTCAGAGCCTCTAAATACGTGTCTTGCTCTAGGATCTACTCTGCAGCCAGCGTCTCCAGAGAAATTTCCAAAGATGGGGCCCTTCACGGAGCAGCTTTGCAGCCATGTCTCCTTATCCCCGGCTCTTCCTCACTTGCAGCAACTGTCTCCCTAAGAGACCAGGTATACTGGTTTGCAGGAATCACCAATGTAATTAGTTTTTTGAAGGGCTATCAAATACTAGAAAAAGAGGGAAACATGCAATCTTCAACCTCATATTTTGCTGAGACATTTTGTGTTAGTTTTATTTTTTTTTCTTAATTAAAGATTTGTACCTTCAGCAGCTCAGACCATTTCTGGTCCCAGTGAATCTAGCAAGATATCTGCTATTGATTTCCAAGAGAAAAGGCATCTGAACCCTAATGGGCAGGGTGGAAATTGTTTATTGGATAGCAAATTTGTAAAAAAGAAAGTAAATTGATCTTTAGGGAACTGAAAACATTCATCAATTAGGACTGAATTTAGTCAAGTGTTTCATCCAAAAGACATAGATTGTAGAAAACATCAATGGATTTCATTTTTGATTTTGATTGATCCAAAACAAGTTTTCTTTGTTTCCTTCCTGCATTAAGAAAAAATGTTCTATTTCAGTTTGGACCAAACTCTTCTGCCTTCTCCCCTTCCTGGCCAAGACTTGTTGGTATGATCACTGAACTGAAAGCCCACAGTCCACCCAAGTTTGTCTGTGGCTAGAAATTAAAACAGTCTCCATAAATTATCCTAGTTTCACGAGATATATGCTGGATTTATGTGGCTGGAGCGGAGCAGAATGTGACATACTGCACAGCACATATACATGCATGAAATATATAGGCTTCTAATCTTGTGTTTCCTATTGCTCAGTAACTCAAACCATTGACAGCTAGCTCTAAAAGGAAGGTCAGTAAAAGCTAAATATCTAAATGGCTGTGTCTTTATTTTGGCTTTTGTGTATGGCTTTGTCCTAGCCTTTTTCTACATTGGACTGTTTTACAGCTGTGCAAATATATGGACTTTCTTGGCATGAGAATGACTTTTTTTTTTTTTTCCCCCCAAAAGGGAGAGTACAAGGAGCCCCTGGAATGTATGGAGGAGATTGTAACAGAACAGTACTGTGATAACAGAGTTCAGTGTTTGTATTGTGTGCAGTCAACATATTTAAGCATTTTTTTTATATACTGGAGCATGTGTTTGGTTTTTGAGTTTGGGGTTTTTTTTTGTTTTTTTTACACTGTGACCATGGATATAGATTGAAACCCTTCTTGATCATTTCTCTTCTAATCACTGTAGTATAGCACAAACACTTCTGTGAATGAACCAGAGGATATTCCAAATCCTTTTTTTTTTAAAAAAAAAAATCTTAGTTTTTAAGAACATTGACTTCTACACCATTTTCATTGCCTGCTTTTCCTCCTGTGCTGGTGTATATTGGTCACCTACCCAAGGTCCATTTGAAAAAAACCCCACGTGATGTACAAATGACAATATGAAATGGCAGTAGTATAAAGGGCTAAATCTATTTTTCGTCCAGGTATATCATGTTTTAAAATTGTTCGCCAAAAACAAGAAAAGCATGAAAATGTTTTGGGTTTTATACTTTAGAATGTGACATAGATGTATTATAGATTGAGGGAACATTTATTATCTTGTATCTACTGAGATCCACTGTGGATAACCTGCATCCCATGCCTTAGCGTTTGAGCGTTACTTGTGATGAAGCAGTTTATCTTGTTGTTTATGTCACAGCTAGAACACTGTATTTATAATACTAGGTTGGGGGTGGAGTTTCTTCTGTTTTTTATAAACTAGTAAAGAACCCCCACAAAGTACAAATGTGTTCCATTGCCATTTAAATCCATTCTTTTTGTGTGATTTAATGTATTTTTGTTGTTACTGAATGCAGCAAATGTACTGAATAGGAAATGCTCAAATGAATCTTTAAACAATCTCTTTCTGTCCTCAGTCTTCTGAAGCCTGAAAATCTTGCAGTTTATTTATGGGCTTGTATCTAGCAGCTATTGCAATATTTTTTTCAGGATAGCATCATTTTGTCGATGGTACGAAATCTTAATTGAATGAGATGTGAGTTTTAAAATAGGTAATGTAGCAAGAATGACTTTGCCAGTAAGTAGTAAAATAATTTAGTTTTGTTGTTTTCTCCCCAAAATAAATGAAAAATCTTAATTTCCTAAAAGAACTTTGCATTTGTTCAAATTTTTCTTTTGACAAGGGTTATAAACAACAGCATAATGATTATGGCTGCCTATGAGGACTATCACTGTGATTAAGCAAGCAGAGCTTTACTCATATGAGAAGTCCTACAATATGGGTCAGGTTTGCCTAGGTAAAGTGTAACAATATTTTTGTATTAAAGTTTAAATGTACAAAATATACTGAGGGAAGTCTTTCTCTCCCTTTTAAGAGAGGAACTTATTTTATGAAGCAGTTGCTGCAGATTATTTCTTCTAACCCAACTATTCGAGCAACCTGGTCAAGGTCAGTTCCTAGGTGAAAAAAATGACGTTTATAGAAATGACAAACAGATTCTCTCTCAGACTTAGAGCAGATCTATGAATATAGCAGTGTGTGTATGAGTGCATATATATACACATATGTATTTGTCTATATTTATATCTATCTCACACACAGACACACTCACACACATTTTACATATATAAATAAATATAAAAA
>NW_009709606.1:0-1100 GCF_000703405.1 Apaloderma vittatum
TAAGCCTGTCTTTGAAGGTGTCCTGGAGAAAATCATCATGTCACCTCCCAGGCAGACCTTGGTGGTACCCAAGGAAGATTCCTTTTGCACATTGAGCATTGTCCTCTCACAGATGAGACACAGAGGGTGGAGTTTAGCTCAGGGATGAAAACACTCATACTTGGGGCGTTGTTTCAGTTTCTCACACTGTGGTGTCTGTCCTGCCTGGCCTCCAGTTGCTCATCCAGAAAGGTCAGGCCTCCCGTGTGTCCTTCTGGACCTGTGCAGACACCTTCGGGCACTTCACAGTGGACCTATGTACGGGTCACTGACTGGAGCCCTGGGGTCAGTATGTGGAGGTCTGAGCTCTCAACACAGTCAGTAGAGCTGGTCAACATAGTCAATAGAGCCTGAAGGGCTCTTCACCAACAACATCCACTTGGTGTGCATCTTGCTCTGGCATTGTTCACCTGCTGCATTGTGGGTAGAATGTAGTGTGGTTCTCTCAGTGATAGCTTGTGAAAAAAACAACAACAACAAACCACCAAACACACGGAAACATAAAAGAAGCTCACTTAGTTCCATTTTTTTCTTTAAATACTTACTTTATTGAGGAGATGTGACAAACTATCATCCCTGAAATAGGACAGCAGTTGTCTCAAGACAAGCTTTACCTGACCCACGGATCAAGCCCAGGGGATTTCTTTTTAAAAATCATTAGAGCTTTGATCTCTCTTTGTTTACAGAACTTTAACTCCATTTATTTCAGCTTGACTGTGCTGAATTTATTGTACAGACCTGAAGGGAAAATCAGACCTTGTGGGCATTCTTTTCACCTGGTGACTAAGACTGCTGAGAGGATGCTGACAGATGTAGTTTTCTGCACAAAATCTGTGCAGCGGAGAATGAGGAAATGATTTGGATTTTAAGCATTTTATTATTATTTGGGAGCCTTTTTAACTGGCTTAGGGAGAAGAGCGTGAAGGCTATTTTGCTACTGAGGGTAATGATTTGGCTTTGTTCAATTCCCAGATAAATCATTTTTTTGAGCTTATTCCATGATCCTGATCCAAATCATAGAATCGTAGAATCATAGAATCAGAGAATCAGAGAATCAGAGA
>NW_009709606.1:1486-2081 GCF_000703405.1 Apaloderma vittatum
GTTTCTAAGCCCTTTCCCAGCTTGGCAGCTGCCTCTGTACCCTCCCCAGCACCTCAATGTCCCTCTTGTAGTGAGGAACCCAACACTGGACAAGGCACTCGAGGTGAGGCCTCACCAAAGCCGAGCACAGGGACATGATCACCTCCCTGCTCCTGCTGACAGCACCATTCCTGATCCAGGCCAGGATGCCATTGGCCTTGTTGTCCCCCTGGGCACACTGCTGGCTCCTATTCAACCGGTCATCTATTAACACCCCTAGGTCCCTCTCCGCTTGGCAGCTCTCCAGCCACTCTGCCCCAAGCCTGTAGTGTTGTTGGGGGTTGTTGTGGCCAAAGTGCAGGACCTGGCATATGGCCTTGTTGAAACTCATGTGATTGGCCTTGCCCAGCGATCCAGCCTGTCTAGATCCCTCTGTAGAGCCTCCCTACACTCCAGCAGATCAACACTTCCACCCAGCTTGGTGTCATCAATCCGTTTACAGTGAAGGATAGAGAAGAATTTAGGGCAGGATATGCTTCCAGGCCATGTCCCCTTTTCCAGGTAGAAAAGCTAGAGTAATTTTTAAATTAGTCTTAACTCATACTAACAAGTCTTT
>NW_009709606.1:2104-26121 GCF_000703405.1 Apaloderma vittatum
GGGATTAGTCATTCTCCCTACTGTTCTGCCTAGAAGGAGCTTGATAGAGAGGCTTGGTAGGCATCTGGTGTCCAGCCAAGGTCAACCCATCACAAGACCATTATTAGCTTTTGCTTTGGTTTTATTCCCTCTAGACTAAACCACAACTCCATCCACCTTTGCTCTTTGACTATGCAGTCTTCACCCTGATTAAGATGGGTAGGACTTACACTACCTTTTCCTGAGATAGTCAGTGAATAAAAATGGTTGTAGGATATGATTCACATAAAAAAAAAATGTGTATCTCATTTAAGTCATTAATTAGAAACTAGATCTCAACTCCTTGAGCATGAATGGATGGGAACTCTTTCTGCTGGAAAAAAACCCACCCTACATTACATAAAATAAATGATTGTATATCAAATATGTCATATTTGTGGTCCTCTGAATTCTGTCTTCATTCCACTACCACCTATAAATTACTTGAATAGGGATATAAGAAAAATCTACATTTCTTCATAGCCAGTTAAACTGAGTCACATTCTCTTTGTTTGTTTGCTGCACCTGTTGTAATATATGTCTGGAAATTTTTAGAGGTGTCTATATAACTCATGGCGTATTTTAATATTCATGGTGTGTTTTATCTGAAAAACAGTTTCCTATTGAAGAAAACAGTTCAACAGAGAAAAGTAGAAATAATGAGAAGAAACTTTGGTAGATAGAGACCTATAATCTGACAATTTTTGTGTGAGTTCTACATTTCTGACTTTGACAGACAGTCTGTTGATGTATGCTGGATAGCTGTGTCCTTGATATATGCAAAATTAGCAGCATGATATATATAGGAAATTCTTAAAAAGTACTCATTAGGCAGTCCTCACTCCCTAATTACGCTAATGATTCAAAAGAAATGTGAACTGGTAAATGAAGACTGTACTTTAAGATGGAGTTTTCAGAAGGTCTGAATTTTGGGACATTTTAAGGAAGCCTGCAGTGAAACAGCAATGGAAGAATTGTAAAATCATGCTGATATTTTAAGCAAGGCTGTTGTATAAAGTTTTTAGCAGCCAACCAAAAAGAAGGCTATCTATTTACATGAGGAATTAAATCATGCTTCTTGGTGAAATAAAGATTAATACAACTGTCACCAATAGTGGGGAATTCAGGCAAACCTCAGTGTTGGTAGTTACATTTAATAGACGCTCTAATAGGATCTGGTAAAATCAAATGGAGGTGGAAAAGAAATAATATACAAATAAGTTGAAAAGAATTTTCCTGCCTTTAGCTATCCAAAACTTAGCTGACCAGTCTAAATTAGGATCTTAGGTACCCTCAATCACCTGTGAAGAGAGACAGATACTTACAGAGAGTGATTCACCCCATCTTAAAATATCTTTTTAAAGATATCTACAAAAAAGTTGCCTTCCAGAGGTATGTAGAAGTATTTTTCCCTCTCTATTGACTGTAAAAGAAACCTTATCAATTAGATGAGACTACATGTTTAAATTCTGAATAGCTATCATTAGATTTTAAATGGTGCTTGGAGTTTATCTTTGAGCCTGAGTAGGGTGGAGATTCAAGGGTCCAGTTATATTTCAAGTTCTTGTTCTAGTGATGAGTATCTGATTAGAGCAGGCTGGAAATTTTCCAAGTGCATTTTTTTCCTCTTGAGAATATGCAAATGGGTAGCAATGCAAGCGGTTTATGGAAAAAGAATTTTTGTAAGTGCATTATATAAATAGAGTATACATAGTATTAGTGTAATCCTGACATAAACATTGGAAAAAAAAAATCACAAGATTTGGCTGTTATTTGGTCTAGTGCTTGTATACATGCATACTGCTGTACGTATATACTTTCTTTCAAATGTGTAACAACATAACCCTGGACCTTAATGCAAGGAACAAAAGAGGAATTACCTGCAGCCAGATACGAGAGTTCCTATTTGTCTTGTTTTTAGTCTAATGTCCGGGTCCCTCTGACTTTGTGGTGCTTCAGTGTAATTGCTCTAACACAACACTCACTGTCTGTATTTCTGTGTCTTTCTTAGACTGAATAAACCTTCAAGGATTCCTCTATGAGTGATATTTCACTGTTTAAATGTGTATCTAAATCAGTCAGCCCAGGCTGCCTGCAAAAGTAAGAGCGATTAAATCAGTATAATCACTGTGTAACATGTAACTCAGATCAAGCTCAAAGGGATGGATCACTCCCTAGGAGGACTGTGCCACACAGTAGACATTTAAAGCTACGTGAGATGATTCCCATCCTCTGCATGCACCTACTTTGAATTCAGCGTGGGAGCAGATTTTCTCAGTAATTCTTTTCTACTCCTCAGGGCAATGCAGCATCGGAGATTTATGCCTCAGAAACTTGTGACCAGTGCTACAGTGATAAGAACTTCCTTAAACCACAGACAACATTTTCCACAGTTCTAATAAAAGGAGGAAGAAGTATGATGGGAAAACAAACAACAAAATATTTTTCTTGTTATTTGTTTCTTCTTTCTAGGGTAACTGCCTTAAGAACTGTAGTTGAACCTCTCAAAACACCTCTAACAAGTCGATTCATTTTATTTTAGGAGTCTGAGACACTCCTGTGAGTTGAATACAACCCTGACACCCCACACAGGGAAGATGCAAAAGAGACACTGGAGATTTTGCATTTTTGACCTCAGGGTTATCATCGACTTCGCAAACACAAGCACAATATTCTAAAAGTAGCTATACTACAGAAAAATAGTATGGAACCAAAGATTTTGGAGAACATCAGGCTTCTTCACAGTTTTCTACTAGAATATCCACAACGAAATCTTTGTATGACTCTGTAAGGAGGCCCAAGTGTTAAATCTTTCATAATCTGCAATTTTACAGTATTATCTGCCCGACCAATTCAAGAGAAATGGCTACTTTCATCAAGCAGTTATCAAAAGAATTTTATTTTTTCTTTTCAACTATATGTAGTGCATGTTTATTGCTGAGATGAACAAGCTTCAAACACTTCTGGTAAAAGCACTTTAAATAGCGTGTTTGAAGACGGCAGTTGTTTATCAGCTGACGCAAATAGGAAAAGAAAATACAAGATGTAAGAATCTGATCATGCAATGGAGGGGAAAAAAAAGCCATGCTTTGCATCACCATACAGTTGAGTAAAATGGCATGGATAGCACAAGATAACAGTTTTTTGCCTTAAAATCATATCTTTAAAGTAGTATTAACCACACTTAATGACTTAATCTGGATGTAGAACAAGCAGGAAAAAAGAGAAAGTAGGACTTCTTTCAGGCTATTTCTGAAAATGATAGAAAACAGATCCTTCAAATAAATGTTATTTTTGTCAAATCCAGTAAAAAAGGGACTGAAATTAATTTAGAAGGATGTGTTAAGACCTGACATGGCAGCTTTCCCATTAAAATGTGTATGCATTTAAGCAACTGGTTACAAGGATTAACTGACAAAAACTGACCTCTGTCTATCTGATGCTGTGAGTAGTGTATTACACCGTAAAGGAATCATCAATGAGGGAGCTGTTTGAAAAAAACAAAAATCTAATTCAACACTTTAAGTATTAGCTATGGCATTTAGATGTATTTCCCTGCTCTGTGACAGGTGCTTATGATGACTTGAAGGTATGGCACTTAGATCCAGCTATTACAAGGCATTTATAGGTGGGAATCACCACAAGCCTCTTTGGGTGGGACTCACTTGACATAAATTTAAGTGTTTACAGGGACAGGAGTAGGATTCAGATGCAGGCAGGTAAATGTAAGGCTGGGAGTCAGCTTCTGTGTAAAAGGCAACAGGATTTAACAGCTCTGACCAAGCTTCTCACCCTGTAACAATCACTAGAATCTGCCCTGAGGTATCTGGGGCATCTCCCAGATGTGATGCTGGATCCACACCTGAGTAGCTACGTTTGGTCCCAGATATTCACTAACAAGAATGGGAACTGTACAGGTGAACCCAGCTCACATACAAGAACTTACATAGACAATAAACAACATAGAAGCCTAAACTATTCAAGAAGAATTCAGTCCTGGGAAGTGGATTTAGCTGCCCGACCACTGCACAGATGTGACGCTGGATCCACACCTGAGTAACTGCATTTGGTTCCAGACTAACAAGAACCGGAACTGTACAGGTGGACCCAGCTCACATACAAGAACTTACATAGACAATAAACAACATAGAAGCCTAAACTATTCAAGAAGAATTCAGTCCTGGGAAGTGGATTTAGCTGCCCGACCACTGCAATCTAGTGTCAGGTCTGCCTTTAGAGACACTAAGACCTACCAAAGCTGACTGATGGTTCAGAAGAACTATACACTTCCACAGAGGCAACTGAAGGCCAGTCTGGATATGGCAGAGCATTTAAAATCGCACTTAGATGTTTATGTTTAAGAATCTGAATCATACCTTAAGTTGGCACCTAAGGGTTAAGGATCTAAATACTTCTAAAATTTGGGATTTAGGACTTGATTCTGTTGCGCAAACAAAGACATATGGTACAGCTGCAAATGTCAGTCTTTCTTTGAGTGCACTTCATTAACTCCTGGCATAATTTCACCGAAGGGACAAAATGGATGTGCCCTTATGTGCAGATGATGTTATCTAACCTGGAAGAATTCTTAATAACCAGAGTCTCAATGAAATTGTCTTTCTTTGATTCAGTTGTAACAGATCGTCCCTTTTTTTTAAATTATTATTTTTCAGCTGGGGAAAAAAAAGGCCAACCACAACTAATAATTTTAGAATTCCTATTTTTACAAATGAACAGGAAAAACAAAGTGACAAAAGCCTTTAGGGAGCTCTCTAAACAGCATCAAACAAGACCAAAATGCTAGGACTGACTGATAATTCCTGAGATCCAACATCAGCTTTCTCTTCTATGCTTTGTTTTATTCCCTATTTGGGTATTTTTTTTCTTTAGTAGATAAAAATATTCTTTTGGAATGGAACATTCTCTTCTTTTAGATTTTGTATTCACCACTTTGAAGGCCAAAAGAATCTTCAAAGAAAGGAAAAATCTGCTCTATTCATAGGATGATGAAGAGCATTGAGTAGCCTTTTCTTCTACTTATCAGACACTAAGTTATTGTCAGGGTTATCTCCACTATCATTTAAATCTGGAAATAGTCTTCCACTACTTTTTGGAACTTGCAGTAGTTACGTGTTAATTACCATATCCTTAGTTAGTGGTAAGTCAAGTTAAAGTGAGATTTACACAAAGGAATCACCTTAAAGAATGCTAACTGCAAGTTGACAGCAAATATCTAGGTCATCTTCTTTGACTAAAAACTCCTTGTGATTGTATGGCTCAGCTACTCACAACTATGTTTTTAGAAGACTGCCGTGTATGCATAAATAGTTTCTTGTCCCTCCCTCATTATTTCAGTGTTTTATGTGAGGAACTGTGCCAGCTCCTATGGGAGACGTTACTGGTTTTTCAGAATTCCTTTGAGCATCAACAAGTGACCTTGCTATAGTTATTCACCTGTTCGTCACACTTGGGTCAAACACAGCTGTGCAATCTAAATCTGTGTTTAAATTATTCAGTGCATCTTTATTGCTTCATAAGGTTAAAGTGAGAACACCAGTTGATATAGATCAGTTGAACTTGGTTTGTTCGGAAGCTGCATTAAAAACAATATTTCAGCGGTAAACCACTGCAAGACTTTTACAATGTATTCTTTACACTCCATCAGTCCCACCAGCAACAAATACAGAACTTCCCTTTAATTAATGGTAGGGGAAAATTCTGATATGCCAAATACAACTACCTGCACTGAATTTAGACAGAAAATCAGGTTAATTACCCTATTTTAAGATAGCACAGAGACAAAACCAATGCAAATCATGGCTAAATAGCAGAGTTTAACAGAAGAAGTCTTATGAGAAGTTCGATGGCGTTTTATGGACAGGTCCTGGGCTCACATCCTCTGTGAAGATCATTGCCTTACAGCTCCATTGTGAGCTTTCAGGTCCTGCTGGGAAAATGTTTATTCTTATTATTCTTTGGAATTGATATTATAACAGTTCTTCACCTCAGAGAGCTATCACATCTGATTTTGGAAGCTAAGGTTTTGGTCTCCAACTCAAAGAGGTTCAATGACTGATAAGATGTAGAACTCGGAAATAAAACAAAAAGACTCTCTTCAGTCTCACTGTCACCCCTGTGCTAACAAGTGCAGTACACATAGACACACATGTGAGAGAAAGATGCATTTTCTCACAGCTCTAAGAAAATGTTTTGGTAGGTGAAAAACTTATTTTTTTCTTTAAATTTATTTTTCCCCCCATCTCTCTCTTAAAAATACAGCATTCCTTTAAAGACAACCCAAGTGATTTCCCCTCCACATGATTTATTTTCTTTTCCTGAAGCCTCATTTACTGGTGCAAGTTTCACCTGGGTGCTGACCAAATTCTGCTCCACACAAATCAGGAAAATTTAAAACCTTAATGGGAAGAGTTATCTATTGCAGGGCTGACTCACATCCAGTTAGCTTCAGTGCAACTAGAAAGGGATGAATTCTGCTTCCTGCATCACTGTCATTCCTACCTGTTGTAGGAAACAAATGGTCAGAGCATGCACAGTATATCTCCAAGCATCTCTCTCTATATAGGAACAACCTGCAAGAATTTTTTTCAAATCTTTGAATATGAAGGGCAGTGCCTGGAAAGAAAATGCTACTTCCAGTTAAAATAGCTCTTGTGCTGCTAAAACACACGTAATATATGTAACTAAATATTATGTTCTACCTTTAAAAAAGAGATATTTTTCACAGTCTCCCTACTTTCAGAAGGTATTCTGTATTACACTCAGCCTTCTTATTGTCCTTTCTTTCCATTTCAAGAGAAAAGTGAGTTGGAAAAGAGAGTAAGGGTTTTTATGATGGCTTTAATATCTTAGATCTTTTATTAGAATAAACAGAAAATATGAAAAGGTTTTCTAGTAGTCTGTGATAAAATTCCTGTAGTGGAGATCAGTGTGTAAGCAGAAGAGCAAGGGCCAAATTCTGCTGATATTAGACGTACTAACATGCCTCAAGCAGATTCCCTCTGGCTCTGGACAATTCCAAGATCTATACACAGATGACTCTTCCCTTTCCCTTCACCTTCCTCTTGCCTTTCTTTGCTTTCTCTTTTCTCCACAGCTCTTCTACATTACCTTTTAACTTGTATCCTGCTTCGGAAACATCTCATTGCACAGCAGCTTGGAAACCTTGCAGGAGGGAAGGTACATTTATGCTTATACCCTTTGGTCTGAGTCAGCTCCAAAAATAAACTTCAGAAATAATGGCAGAATGCTCAATGTCAGTGCTAGAAATCGGGACCAGATGTGACTGTCACCTTGGCAAGAACAATATTGGGAATGTTTCTCAATGCAGACATGAGCTCACGCTCCTGAGCACATCCTTGGCCAGATACAGGTCAGTTTTTATCTGGAAGATATAGTTACCCTAATATTTGAGCAAATGTGCAGTAACAGAAGAATTATTGAGTCTTTCTCTATTGTTACACATCATTGCCAAATAATGCACATGTGACAAGATATATGTGGGCCAACTAAAGACGACAGATAACATTTCTGAAAACTCAAAAATATCTGACTCCTGGATTTTCATGAATTTTTCTCACAGTAATTGAAAGTGTGCTGCCATCCAGGTGTGCCCTGCCCAAAAGCAAAGTGCTGGACAAGCAGCAACACTGCACATGAGTGTAGGCAGAGCAACACATGGTCTGCTAGGATGGCCCAGAGAGCTAAAGCTAGAAGATAACAAGCGGAGATAAAAAGAGTTAGCAAAAAAATAGACAAAACAACTTTACCTGCCTGTTGGCCAACACGTAGAGAGAAAAGCAGTAACCAAAAAACAAATAAATAAACAGAATTTTTTCTTACATATTTTTTACCAATGCACACTATTCCTAAAACTTAGCAAATATTGCATTTTCTCTACAAAAAGAAAGGAAAACTTAACATGCTGCAATTATAGTGAGAGAAATCCATTGAAGTATTTTTTCACATATCACGGTTTTGAGGAATTTTTGCATTATTTGAGGAATAATGCAAATCCCACAGTTTCATGAGTTTCCTGTAAAACATATAGACAAACAAGAGTAAAATTAAAAACCAATTCTGTTGCCCAGTGACTAGGAAACTGAACCAGGAAAGGAGACCAACATAATCTACCCTTCCATATTTTTAAGTAACAAGAGGACATGTTAAGAGCTGGAGTAATCCAGATCACTCAAAAGCTAAGGAATGCTCTTCCATGCAGAAAAGAGTGATGTCATGATGATTAACAAGTTGAAATACAAGAAATGAGCATTTCACTGCTCAGTTGCCTTTATAGCCAGGTACTTACCCACCAGCAGGCATTTTAGACTGCCACAAATCTTAAGCAGCAGCACAGAAAATATCTAAGGAAGTGATTGATGGGCTTGGAAATCTAAATTAGTGCCTACCACCTAAAGCCTCCTGTGCATACTGCTCCAACTGAAAGAAAAATAAATTAATTCGAAGTTGTAAATAAATTTTATTTACCCTGCTTTCTCACTTTTTCCCAGTGGGGCTTCATTCATTAATTTAACGGAAGAAGGGATCTCTGAAATGACCAGAGAAGAAGTAAAATATCCTGGAAAACAGAGCTGATGCTGGAAATAGGAGTCTATATGATTATAAGAGAACATTCTTGTTCTTTGCAGAAGACCTGCTAGAGGACCCTACAGTGTCATCATCAATGGATTTAAAAGATGATACACTTTCAGGATTATGACAACAAAAATGAGTCCATTTTCCAGAAGAGAACACCTTGACTATGCTTACATTAAATTATTTTATCTCCCTGTAACTAAACACAAAATTAGAAGAATTTTCCTCCTTTCTGAAAATGAAATGTCAACAAAAGCCCCAAAATTTTATTGCTTATCTTGAATATTCCCTCTGTGTTTTGTTTGCAGCTTTTTTTAGTTTATTTTTTTTTGTTCATTTGTTTGGTTTGGTTTTTCATTTGGGGGGGAGGTGAGTTTTTTGTGTTTGTGTTTTTTTTTCCCCAGAAGACTATTAGCTCTTTGGCAGAAGAGCAGGCATATGAATATATCTCACAGTAATAGCTTTTCCAAATCTGATGATACATTTCAGACATGAAAGCTTTTATCTTAACTGCAATAACTCTTGTTAGCAAGTTTAGTGAGGTGAAGATATTGCTAAAAATTATAATCAATGACTCAAGAGAGAGCTTCAAATTACTTTGCCACCTTAAAGGAAAATGGAAATTCACCAACAGCAAACCTTCGACATAAGAGATGCATATGGAGTAAAATAGAAGGATGATGGCTGACTGTCAACAAAGACATCCCACCCAATGGCAGAAATCAGGAGCATATGATGGGAAGGCAAGACCTTTATCAAGGTTGAAAATAGAACACTGTTGGAATTTGGCAAGGCGGCCAATTGTCTGAATAGATCATTGAAGGCTGTCAAACATGGAAATTATTTGCAGACAGCTTGCAACAACTGCTAAAGGTGCATGTCTGTTAAACATGTTGCAAAAGGTTGGACTTGATGGCACTGGAGGTCCTTTCCAACCATAATGATTCTGTGATTCTGTGTGAAATGAAATGTAGACAGAAGCTTTGAAAACCAGGAAAAGTTTCTTCTTCTAAATGAACTTCCCATATATACATTGTGCAATACACTGTATTGTTATCACTAGAGTATTAGCTAGAAGTCTTATTGTTTCTTTTTTAAAACCTGATATGTGTTTTGCTGCACACTTGTTATATCCCTTGACCTCTGCTTAGGATCAAGATGTGTTACGTTACATTTCCTTTGACCCAGAGATCACAATTTTCAGAAAGCTGGGGTCGGATGCTCTTCCTTTTATATAGTTGCACACCAAGAATATGCTGATGAACAGTTTAGGTATCTCTTTTCCCCTTCAGCCAGTAGCCCATATCAAGAGCTACAGGCTAGCCCTTGAAATTAGGAATAAAGGAGTACCTCACAGTTTTTTGCTACCCTGGTCACGTACTGGGGTGTTGCATGCTGCCACAACACAGTTGTACCAGTCTTATATCGTGACTGTCTTGAGACTGAAATGCTCATGTCTCTCCAGGCACCCTGGAGCCATTCTCAAGCCAATAGTCTTTCAGATAAGAGAAAAATGAGAGTATTTCAAACCTGAATGCAAAGCTTCAAGAAACATTTTATAGGCAGAGGAGCATAAAGATTATTAAAACTTACAAAAAAACCACCATGAATAAATTTTTTTAAGTTAAACAGCAGGATTGTTTTTACTCCAGAAGATCAGTCTCTTTTTTTCATCCAGAGGAGAAAAATCCTATCAGAAAGTATATTCAGCTCTCCTAGTTGACATCCATACTTCAGAGAAATATCCTCACTCTAGCTACTGCCTCCATTGAGTAAGTCGTGATCCGAGGGCATGGCTGTCCTCATATACTCATTTATTCAAATATCCAGTATCTCTAGAACTCCAGGTCATGTTGCAAACCTCTGGCAAACATCTTAGATTTACTTTTCTTTATTCTAAGAGGACTACAGACTGCCAGACTGCATATATAACAGTAAACAAACAGCCAGAGCAGTGATCAAGGCACTACCTTGCAATCACCCGTATGTTAAGTGCAACCAGCGTCCCTGGCATAGTTTTGGCCTGAATGAACATATATACTGCCAGAGAATTCTCAGGCATGATCCAGAAGCTAGCACAAGTAAGAGAACATTCCCAGTAACCAGTATGGTCTGCATGGAGCCATCAAACGGAGACGCCGTAAGCAAAGGTCGCTACTGCCAAGCATAGCAATTTGGGGACTTCTAAATTTAGCTGTAGAAATTGTGTACCCGGGTGAAGACTTTGTCTCATGTAGGCTAATAGGGTTCAAGTTATGTTTGGAAAACTGTGTAAGATAAAAGGCATACTAAAAAGTGCACTTCATGAACATATGAAGAAGACTCATGGAGAAGGCTTGCTTTTAGAATAATGGAATCGTAGAATCATTTGGGTTGAAGAAGACACTAAAGATCATCGAGTGCATCTGTCAACCTAGCAATGTGAGATACCAACCATGTCCCTAAGCAACTCATCCACACATCTTTTAAGTACCTCCAGGGATGGTGACTCAACCACTTCCCTGCGCAGCCAGTTCCAATTCTTGATAATCCATTCCTTGAAGAAATATTTCGTAATATCCAATCCAAACCTCCCCAAGAGCAACCTCAGGCCATTTCCTCTTGTCCTCTTATCTTTTTGGATACTTGAAAAAAGTAGACTGGTCCCAGCCAGATAACTTTGGGAATTCTCTGTCTGTCTCTCAGAAGTCACAGGATGCTCTGATGCTCTTCCACAGATAACAGGAGTGTGTTCCAGGCACCACTTGCAAAACTTGACTATTCAGTTCAACTCCCAGAGACTAACGATGTCTGTTCTGAAGAGCTGAGGCGTCAGCCACCATTGTAACTGTCACACAGGAAAAGAAGGTCCAGAACTGTTAATGAGAATAAATGTTCACTATTTGTTATGTACCGTATCTTAAAATAAGAGCCTTTTCAATAGTACAACACCTCCAGTGCAATCTGGTGATTCATTGGTGTGGTGAAAAGCAAAGGGTTTATTTATTTCTAGATGGTGATTTACTGGAGTTCTTATTGTTGTCCTAATTCTGTTACCACTGAAGTCATTGATGTCATCACTAGCTTCCCACTCACAAATCTAAAGACCAGCAGGCTTTTTAGACCATCTAGTTTTATTTCCTGCAGAACAGAGCCCAGGGATTTCCTTAATCAGTCCTCCAACGGATTTTTTGTTCAAAAATTTATGAAGAACATTCTGTAACAATATCTTTCATTTAGTTACCCCAGTAGGACTAGTATTTATGGCTAACCTCTCACATTTTGTTTTTAAATAGTTAGACAGTGGAAGCCCCCTGGAATTCAGGTGACAATATATTCTGCAGTTGCGTTTCCCTGAGGGAGGGAATCTCCTTTATCTAAATCAAGGTGTCAGCCTCTTGTTGTGTGTGTGAATAAATTCTCAGTGCAGTCCACAAAGATCGTCAGCTTTACAGCTGCCTGGGTAAAGACGAGTCTGCTCACTGATTGGTTGGATCCTGCAGTAGACGTTACTGATGGTGTTGGCTAGGTCTTCGCTGCCCATAGCAAGAGTTTAAACACCTGGATTATATATAGACATTTACATTAGACACACAAACTTAACGTTCTTAAACTGGAGCTGGATACCGCTATCGGGGCTTGCTGCAGTCGCCCAACAACAGCCTCCTGGTGCACCTTGTCACAGAAGATACGTCAGTAGGATAGGGTCCACAGAAGAGCCATGAGCAACTGCTGAATGCTGATTAGGAAAAGAATGCTAAAACAGATCATAGAATGGCCTCGGCTGGAAGGGACCTTAGAGATCATTTAATCCAACCTCCCTGTGATGGGCAGGGATGCCTCTCAACTAGATCAGGCAACACATGGGGACCAAACGGGGATCAAACCCACAACTTTGGTGTTGTCAGCACCACGCTCTAACCGACTGAGCTAACTGTCTGCCTGAAACATCACTAGGCGCCTTGTCTGAGCAACTTAGTCCTGCTCTAAATATGTGTAGGATCCAACTTGACTCTTGGCCACCTAGTCCAGATAGCGAAATATGTAATATCTTACCTTTTTACTAAAGGAGTTGGGGAAAACTTCTTGGTCGATGACTATTGTTCCAATACACTGGGTTTTTTCCTCCCCTCTGTAAATGGCTCTCTCAGGAGAAAGCTGTTGTTTTTAAGCTGAGATGGAGCCTTGCACCCACCTATACTACTGGCCTGATGGGTATTTATATATTTTCTTGCCATGTCCTGTGCGTCATGACTTAAAAAGCACTGGAGAAAAAGGAGAGCTCAGTAACTCCAGAACTGGCAAATATAAATGGAATTATGTAACTGTAATGTATCAAACACAAAGTAATGTTAGTTTGGTGCTTATTGTACTTATTCTACATTTGGACCCATGCTACTCTTTGGATGCTGTGCTGCTTCCTGGGAATATGCCACTTCGTACTCTCTGTGTCAAAAATATAAACATTTGGTGATGGAAGCATAACTGTGTCCAGAAAACATGCAAATTGGAGATAGTCCCTTGCAAGTAACCCAGTTATGTCCCTGTGCATGAAAATAATAAAATTAGCCCAGCTCTCGAGCCTTTTTCATGTTTTTTTTTAAGTCATCTTTCGTTCATTATTTTTACATTAAACATATATTGTAAACAACTTTTTATTTTAAATCACTGAAAAATTGAATATTTAATATTGACATAAGGTTATAAATTATTTTAGAAATATTTTGTGCTCAGTGCAAATTTGTCTTATGCATCCCACCAAGGAATAGTCCAATATTTGACTTGCAGATGTCACTGAAGTCTATATTAAAAAAAATAAAATCCCTAAATCCTGAAACTTTCCTAAGAGAACATACAACATGAAATGCTGTTTGCTGTAGTGCA
Organism: Apaloderma vittatum; assembly: GCF_000703405.1. NCBI lineage: Eukaryota > Metazoa > Chordata > Aves > Trogoniformes > Trogonidae > Apaloderma > Apaloderma vittatum. Next base: position 15,599 of record NW_009709606.1, read on the forward strand.
AAAACCACTAAAAATTGCATATTCAATCACTTCATGGATATAAAACATCCCTCTTCATTTCCCTCCTTCTCATTCTAGGTCTCCAGAGTTTAATTTTCTAGCATAATTTGAAAATTTTAAGGGTGTAATAAACAGTTTACAACATATCCTCTCAAATTCTGAGAATGGAATTTCTGATGAAACATTTAACCTGTGGAGAGTCCTTACACTATAAGTGAAAACAGTAGGTAAAACAGGTGACTAGAATATGGCATGGAGGAAGAGAAAAAAATAGTAGAAGAGGGTTTTTTCCCTTCACTTTCAGCTCACTGATCTTCAATATTTTTTTTTCTTTTTACTCAACAAAAAAGATTTCTAATATAAGAGCTCTCGGAAGTACTGTCATTTATGATATGAAGCAATAGCAACAGGCATAATATACAATGGTAATTTGTTTTATTCTGAATTCTTCAAGTGACTTCATTACTACACTTCCAAACACTCTTGCTGAACTTCTTAACAATCTACTTTTTTCCCCCATTCTTCAAAGATAGCAAATAGAAACTTCAATACTTTTGCAAGTGTAAGTGGATTAGATCTATTATACTTTTCCAAATGTAAATTAAATTTGTTATAAAAACTGTGTTCAGTCATATCTTCTAGAGTGGTTTTTTTTTCAGTCTTCCACATGTAGATGTGCTTAATGGCGTTGTTTAGTGGTGGACCTGGCACTGCTTGGTTGACAGTTGGACTCAGTGATTTTAAGATATTTTAAGATATTTTAAGATATTATTTTAAGATATTTTAGAGATATCACCTGCGTAAATGATTTCATGATTCTATCAAATAGTAAATAGGACTTGTGTACTGCTTGCCAGAGGGAAACAACCATGTGGCCACGTCATGAATTATAACCTATAATGTTTTTTTTTTGTCTCAGTTGAATCCCTCCTGTTCGTATGGTTAGATATGAGACTTGATAGAATGATAACCAACAGTGTAAGGTACTTTGCTGACACAGAACAATAAATGCATTATCTCTTCCACCCCAGAGATCTGTGTTCAATGTTTAATTTAGGATTCAGACTCTTAGTCCATTGATCATGGTGGAGTCAAACTGCACTCTCCAAGCAGTGGAGCCATGATCACAGGTGAAAAACCCATTTGATGGTTTCCTTTGCCCTCTCATTCTTTCAGGCATGAAGTCACTACCTATATCAGATGGGATGCCTGGAATAAATGAAAAATGTTCTTAAGATAGAGGCTTTCAAAGTCTCTCAAACTGACTTCCACCTAATTTGGAATGTCACTGACTTGCTTTTTTTCTTCTTCATCACAGTAGCACAACTGAGATATTTTAAATTTATCTGTTCTTTGGATGATTCTTCCCCCAGTTATGTTTGGACACAGTTTAATGTCTTTGAAAACCCTGACCAGGAAGACCAAGGAAGAATAATAAATGTGACAGGCAGCTGTTAATGCTGATAGAGCCTGAAAGGCACATCCAGCCATTGCTAGGAGGAAGGATAACTGTCATCAGAGAATAACTAAGCAAAGGATGAGAAATTAACGGATCTAAGTAATTTTCAAAGAGAATGTTGATTAAAAAAGGTGGCAAGAAAATAGGGCGGAAAACAATCTTGCTGCTGCATGCACTCTGGCCTCTTAGGATGGATGAGAACAACATGTCCTGGTAATGTAACTTCTTCGTCACCACAACACTGAGGTTTTAAACTATTCCTGCTAAGACTTTAAAACATACATAAATATTTCTTCTGGGCTGTGCCCAGTACTATACAAATTAAAGTCCATTTTGGATCTGGGACTCTGCTATATGGCCCATATCCATGGGAAGTAGATTCTTCAAGAGTCTGAGATGTATCTTTGTTAATAAAATATGCATATTCCACTTTTTTTACTTAATTTTTCAGTCTTATTAATAAAGTGCTATGATGATATTTTTCTAGAGTTGTGAGGTAAGTCCGATGCAGTCAAATCTTTACCCAGTTTTTTGTTGACTATCGTGAAAGTTCCTACTGATTACATTATGTTACATTATATTATCCTTTATTTCTTAATTCCACTGTGGGAGAAAACACAGATATTAGCACTTCTGACACAGAAAATCGAGCTTTTTAAAATAACAACCCTATAATTCTTTCACTTCTGTACTGTGTATGCATTATACCCTACCTCATTGCTTCCACAGCTGCACTGTAAATCAGTGAAATATCCCAGCCTACAAGAACATGTTTAAAAAAATAGATACAATTTGGAAAAGCATTTTTATGTGCTTCTTCAGGAGAGATATTCTTAATTAGTACAGAAATACATCCCATACTTACATTTAAGCTTCCCCAGGTGTTTTGTCTTCTGACTCTCCTACTTAGTATCCGTATAGCGTATGTAGGCGTGATGGCTCTATACCCTGAACTAAGGTCAGGTGTTATCCTAGTCTCAGTGTCTCTGCAGGATTGAATTTGGTGCTTCACGAGAAAATCCACTAAAAATAGCTTTCTAAATCAGATACCTGTTCTAAGTGATACCACTGAGTATCTGCAATTCTGTGATCTTCACAGGCACGATTTCCCCAGGTAAATTAAACCAGCTCAAGGGATCTTTCCTCTTCCTGAAAAATAAGTCTTCAAGCAAGGAATCTCAAAAGTCGGAGAAAAATTGAATAAGTAATTGTGCACCACCAAGCTCTGCAGTGAAGTCTACCATGAAAGAAAACAATTCTAATCATTTTTACTCTTACCAAGCGGTCCATCAACATCCCAAAGGGGAAAAAGAAGGAAAAAGAAGTGTTAGTAACTTATGCGCAGAAACTACCCATTAAGTGTAAGTGAAGGTGATAGCAAAACTCACAAATTTCAAACCTAGCGGTCTTTCTACTTTTGTTATGAAGCAGAGAAGACATACCTATTTTCCACCTGTGTGGGCTTATAATGGATTTACCACTGACTTCAAGAAGCTGTTTGAAAGGCACAGCCAGGAGAAGAGAATCCTGTACCTCAGTCTGCCTTTTGGTCGCATCACTCTAATGCTTGTAACCTATCTTTTTAATCAGCACATTTAATCTTGATGGTACTCCTGTAGAATATTGCTAGAATGACAATACAAATGGCTTTGTTTTTCTCCTATGCACTGAAGCAGGGCCACCAGTGGCGATTAGTTTTGTCACTAAGGCAACTACAGGCAGGGAGGGAGAAAGAAAGTGTTTTACAGAGCGGTTCTCCCATGGCAGCAGCTTCCCTAACAGAAAAATCCTTCCTTCCCTTGGAGCACACGAACACCTGGTTTTTTGTGCATGGAATTATTTACCCCTGTTGACATATATGAGAGAATACTATGAGAGAAGATGCAGGATGTAGAAGAGGTGAAGCTGCTTGCTGCAGTATGGTCTGCGCTGTTTCTCAGTCTAGGCATGTGTTTCATGACCAGATGAACGTGAATCAGCCTAAAGCAAAGCAAGACGCCTCTCCTGCCTCCCCCACCCACTTCCCCGATGTAACACAAACCAGAAGCTACATAGTCATGCCAGAATGAGAGAATCAATTACATCTCTGTCTCGCAGGAAGAAGCAGAGCCTATAATGCAGATGTTTTTACAGCTGTGAGTACTGCTGCTGATTTAATGTTTTAGGATAATTGCTCCCTAGCATAGTTGTTTTTACAGATGAGGGGGAAGAAAGGGTTTGGGGAAGGGAAACGGGAAGAAAGTGACAAATGTGAGCAAAAAAAAGGGATGTGAGCTGACATGAAGTTAATTTCTATTTGACAAGACATAGCACTGAAAAATTATGTTTAGCAGAGACAGTTTGCAGAGAGACCTAGCTCACAGAACGGCAGTAATCCTGGCTCCTGTGAATCCTCACAGGATTTGGAGCTGCTGCTGTTCCCTGTATTCACAGTGCTTCCCTTTTTGCATAATGCTCTTGCTGTGCTCACAGCAAAAGACGAGAAAAGAATCGAGAAGAGATTGAAACACAGTTCACGGCTTTGTTAAATACTTCTTTTCTCTAACTGCATTATCGATGCTTTCAGAGCCCCAGGTTTGCTACTGATGCCTTTGTTGCAATAACAAGTCATGACATGACCCTTCTTGCCCACATTATCTAATAGTGAGACAGCAAACAGCTAACCTTAGTATTCGGGAGTTCAGCACCTATTATTTATCTATCGAGATCATATTGGAGTCCTGCTTAAACAAAAAAATCCCAGTTCCAGGACACTGACACATAATTTTCTTTCTCTCTTCTCTGCTATATATGTAATATATATCTCTGCTATATATGTAACACTGACCTTAGTCACAGTAAAAAAAAATAAAAAACAGAAGAACAAACCAAACCAAAAAAACAAAGGAAAAAAACCCCGAAACAACAAAAAAATCAACAGCTGAGCATTTATTATTATCCCAATCAACCTTAACAGAAAAAAATTTCAAGGGTTAACTAACCAGAAGAGGAGACAACAGTGAGATAACAAAGTTCTCCACTTCTAGGATTGCTTAAAACACAACCAGGAATGTTGTTAATTCCATTATCTAAACAGAGGTGTTAGTACCATAAGAAATGCCCCAGGTGATGCCACCTGGTCCTCCCATTGTCTCATCAACAAGAAGAGATCTGTTGTAGATCCTGAGTCACACCTATAAGCTCAGTACCAATGTCTGGGCTATGGCACTAGGCATTTTATTTGGGAAGAGAATCTGAGTCTGGGTATCTAAAAGACAGAGTACAAATTGGGCATAAGTACAAGAATCAGTATTCCTGTACTGCTCATTTAGACATAGTCATTCTGTATAACCTCAAAATCCAGGTTTATCATTTTCCCAAGTGTTAAGATCAGGTAGTTGATGGATTTAATAGATTCTATATAAAAATGGCAATTTTTACTATCATTAGTGATGCATGATTAATAATAAAATGAGATTTAGTCTTTCCTCTTGTCCCTGCACAGTTATGTATTGGAATATTTATCTGGTATAATCACTTTTTATTTTTAAATCTATCTTGACACATATGCTTACTTATATCCTCAGAATTACTCGGCATGGATGTTTCTTTGCTAATAATGTCAAATCTAGAGTACCTTCTACTAACATATATGATCTACTTTTTGATACTGTTCAGAAACATGGAGGTTACTTTAAATCTAGTGAGAGTAAAATTTTCTGTCAGAGTCTGTGGGTGAGATTCACAGGTGGTGTAAATAGCCTCAGAGATATCACCTGCATTTAATGGCCCTTGCCAGATTTACTCTTACTGAAGTGTGGGATAAATAGGTCTAATATTTTCTGATATTACTACTCTGGTTTTGGTGTGTTTTTTTGGTTGGTTGGTTGATTTTGGTATGGTTTTCCATTTATCAAGCTTGCCTATTCCTGCACTTGTAAATTCTTTCAAAAATTTCTAATTTTGAAATGTAAGATTTGGAACCAAACACTAAGAAATACCACTGTTTATAAAATGTCCCTGTGAGCCAGAAAATAAATAAGCAGGAAGCAAACAAAAAAAAAATGCAGAACAACTGCAGTGATTTAGAATATTATTAAAAATACCTCCAGGGCAGAAATTCAGGTCACAGTGTTGCTGATGATTCATGCAAGCACCTTCCAAATGTGTCACCTCTGTGTACAAACATGGTGGCCCACTTGCTGTTCTCTTCTGCATCTTCTCATTTTTCTAAAAGACGGGAAGAAATTCAAGATGGTTCAAATTGAAGCACAGATCCTCCTTTTCAGAAAAAGAATGTGATCTGGACCAAGTGGTCAAGTCCTCCACAGGCCACTAAAATGAAGGTGAATTTTGTGACATGAAATGAGTGCTTACAATTGGTCCTCTCTGAGGCACAATATACACTCCAAGTCTACGTGACTCTAAACTATAAACTTCAGCCCAGATTTTAACTATAAACTAGCAATTAACTACTTAATCTATCTTCATCATGTGAAGCAGCTAAGAATAATTTCATATATTTTACAGTTGAGGAAAAACCTTCTCATAGATTCTGAATGCTCACACCTCCACAAGGTTTCAGGAGAAATCAAAATACACATTTAGTTCTGAAAGCATATCCCTTTCTTATATCAGTTGTCAGAAAAACCTGAGAAAAAAAAATTTCACCACACAGTTATAGTCCTGAACAGAAAATGGACCAATAAAGAATAAAAGTTGTGAGAGCTCATGGGTTAGCTTGGCTGCCAAGTCAGCTGCTGGTTTCAGGCCACTGACATCATCTGAAGCTTGTTAGTTAAACATCGGGTCTCAACCATCTTTTGATCTTGGAAAAATATACTCAGGCCTTTCTTTATGATAGGCTTATACCAGCTGATCAGTGGCACAGAGTTAAATGATTGTGTTGTAAGTGTATTCTTAGCAGAAAAAATAGTTATTCTTGCAAACACTGTTTATCCGTGGTTAGGGTTTTTTTAGACTGTTTTGAGTACGTCAGCAACAGATTTACACAGATGATTCTTTGTTTCTCAAGGAAGAAAAAAGCAAATGGCCATCAGATTGCCTCAAATCTAGAGGAAGTCTTTGTAGAAGCCAGTGTTACAGTCCAAAAGTTTTTGTCCTTGAGTTATTCCCTATGTGAAACAGAGAAATATGCAGCAATGATTAGAAAGATTGCAGCTGGACCTGCTTGGATGATTATCCCCAGATACGGCACATCAATATGTTGCTTCTGATTTCATTCCAGCAAGCTGATGAAATAACAACAAACTACAAACACATCTTGGCACATATCAGCCTACCAGCAGGTTAAAATTCCCTGAAATGCAAAGCAGTTGTTCCATAAAGGAAATGTTTTACATCTGTCCTACCTTGTTCTTAGCCAGCAAAGGAAATACCGTAACTAAGAGTAATTAAGTAGAAAAAACAGATTACTTGGACAGGCCTGCACTATAAGTGTTTGTATTCCTTTTACTCACGTTTCATCAGCCATAACGCTGGCAACACGAGGAACATGTACCAACCGTGCTGCTGCGTTAGAGGCAAGGTCCCTTCACAACCGTACATCAGCGCTCTGTTTCCAAGTACTTGCTCAGCAGTTCAGTTAAGCACATTATTTTGCGATGACACATAGCTGTAACAACAGGTTTACTTTAGAAGAAAATGAATCATGCCCTGAATCTTGACTCTACGGACTTGATGCGCATCGATTTTAAGGGAGTGTAGGCTGACTGGGTAATGTAAATGTCTACATTTAGTCAGTGCTGCTTTTGGAGAGATGACATTAACTGCTTGACTGTACCCTGAGTTGCCAAACAACGACAGCAACATAAAACTGCAAAAGGCTGAAGAATAGATTGAGGACTTCAATGTCGACGGTGGAGGCTGCTGAGAAACACTTGGCTCCAGTGTTTCCCATTGCTGTTACTTTACATGGTCAACCTGAAAGAAAGGGAGAGAGCCCTACAAGTAGTGAAGTGGATATGGGTAGACTTGTTGAATATTTTGACAAGCTATAAAAATGGCCTCAGAAAAAATCCTGCAACTACCCAGGAATACACTATGCTCCTGTAACAAAGTAAATGCCACTTGTGAACAAGGTAACTGAAGCATGTGCGAACCTGGCTTGTGATTACTGGATTTAACATAAAATCTATGTGATAGTGAGTCAATAATTTCCTTATGTTTCATGCAGAGATTTTAGTATTTTTTGGCAACAGTTTCTGCGTGCAGTTTAAGCAAAGTTTTATAATTAATTCATGTTTCAATTTTGATTTTACAACAGAGTAGGAATACACTACAATGGTTTAAGTTAGAAAACCATGAAACTAAAAACATTTCAATGAACTTATTAATGGGCTAAATTGGATGGAATTGTGACCATCCATCCACCCACTTCCCTTCTACAAGTCAATATAAAAGCAAAGAAATGGGAAAAAAAAACATGTTTTGTTGAGTGAGGGAAATCTACAGTAGAGCTGTTGTAGTGAAGGCCAATCTCAGAATGTCAGGCAAGCCCTAATTTTAACCAAATAATCTTTTCATCTGATTTTGTTTCCCCCGGATAGACCATGGCCCAAGAAGGAATCTGCTCAGCAGGGTTAGAAAAAGGACAGCAGAAATTCAACTGTTTTCTGAAAACAAAACAGAGGTATTTACTCACTGGAACTTTTCAGTGATCAGGTATTGCAGCAGCCCCTTGACAGTGTCTTTGCCCAGACATTTAACTTCTCCTTCTCTGTCATCCCCAGGAGCTTTGTTTCCAAGGTTCCAGATGTTTTTCTTCTCCTCTTCTCCTTTTATCTCATGCTTCAAAGTCCTTGTTTCTCTTCTTAAATCGTGGTTTCCTTTTTGAGGGACATGGAAAATTTTGGCTTGCAAAGTGTTGTCGTTTCATCTCTTTTCCTGTAATAAGGCATGGCCAATTGGTCAATATAAGCACTTCAATCTGTGGTTGCTGTGATCCTTCTCAGCTGTTCTGTGGGGGAAAAAAAAGCAAAGGAAGGGGAATTAAAAATCTGGTAAACTGTCATGTCCAAGCAAATAGGGATAACATGTTACTTTTCCTTCAGTGCATGAACACAAATTGCTCCCAGATTTTGCTGAACATGCAGACCAGATGCCTTTTTTTCCCTTTGAAGGCTTAACAACTGTGAGCAGGGCTGGACGTGTCATCATCAGAGACTCACTAATGACCATGAAGTGAATACAGGCTGGTAAATGCTGTGCTACCATTGGGCATAGCTGAAATGTCATTGGGCAATCTGAACACCCACAAATCCATGGGCCCTGATGCACCCATGAGTGCTGAGGAGGCTGGCAGAAGTCATTGCTAGGCCACTCTCCATCATCTGTGGCAAGTCATGGGGAACAGGAGAGGTGCCTGAAGACTGGAGGAAAGCAAATGTCATTCCAGTCTTCAAAAAACGCAAGAAGGAGGACCCAGACAACCGCAGACCGGTCGGCCTCATCTCCATCCCTGGAAAAATGATGGAATAACTTATCCTCACTGCTGTCTCTAGACATGTGAAGGATAAGAGGGTCATTAGAAGGAGTCAGCAAGGCTTTTCCGAGGGGAAACCTTTTATGAGGACATAACCAGGTGGATAGATGATGGCAGTGGAGTAGACGTAATTTAGCTGGATTTCAGTAAAGCATTTGACACCATCTCCCACAGCATCCTCATAGCTAAACTGAGGAAGTGTGGTCTGGATGATCCGGTAGTGAGGTGGATTGTGAACTGGTTGAAGGAAAGAAGACAGAGAGATATGGTCAATGAGAGAGAGCCTCATTGGAGGCTGGTATCTAGTGGAATCTTTCAGAGGTTGGTACTGGGACCGGCACTGTTCTATATATTCATCAAGGAGCTGGATGAAGGTATAGAGTAGACTGTCAGCAAGTTTGCTGATGACAGAAAACTGGGAGGAGTGTCTGATACACCAGAAGGCTGTGCTGCCATACAGCAAGACCTAGACAGGCTGGAGAGTTGTGTTGGGCAGGGAGAAATTTTATGAAATACAAGGGCAAGTGCAGAGTTTGGCATCTGGGAAAGAACAACCCCATGTGCCAGTACAGGTTGGGGACTGAGCTGCTGCAGAGCAGTGTAGGGGAAAGGGACCTGGTGGACACCAGGATGCCCATGAGCCAGCAATGTGCCCTCATGGCCAAGAAGGCCAATGGCTTCCTGGGGTGTGTTAGAAGGGGAGTATCTAGTAGGTCAAGAGAGGTCCTCCTGTCCCTGTACTCTGCCCTGGTGAGGCCACATCTGGAATCTTGTGTCCAGTTCTGGGCCCCTCAGCTCAAGAGAGACAGGGAACTGCTGGAGAGAGTCCAGTGCAGCCACGAACATGATGAAGGGAGTGGAACATCTCCCTGATGAGGAAAGGCTGAAGGAGCTGGGGCTCTTCAGCTTGAAGAAGAGGAGACTGAGGAGTGACCTCATTAACATTTATAAATCCATAAAGGGTGAGTGTCAGGAGTACAGAGCAAGGCTCCTCTCAGTAATGCCTAATGACAGGACAAGGGGCAATGGGTGCAAGATGGAGCATAGGAGGTTCCACAAAAACATTAGGAATAACTATTTCACATTTGAGTATTGGAACTACAGTGGGCAGGAGATAGTTCAGGATGTGAGGCAACAGGCAAAGTTCAACTTATAAATAAAAAAAAAAGGTTATTGTGAGGGTGATCAACTGCTGAAACAGGTCAGCCAGAGAGACTGTGGAGTTCCCATCCTTAGAGATGTGCAAAACCATTTTAGAAACAGCCTTGGGCAACCTGACCTAGTTGATTCTGCTTTGATTGGTGTGGTTGGATTAGAGACCTCCAGAGATCCTTTCCAACCTCAACTATCCCTGTGATTCAGTTATATTTATTAAAGATAAATCGGGAGCCACAGAAAGCTAACAAGTATATTCATAGAATTATAAAGGCATCAAAATGACGTGGTTTAGGAGTGAGAAGATTAGAAGAAGGCATAACACATTTTTAACTCTAAGGTTGTCTCCACGGCTGCTATATTTCATTCTGATACGTTCCACGTCTGTAAAGAAGGAGGTGAGGAGCGCGCCCATATCCGAAAAAA
>NW_009709606.1:26509-43792 GCF_000703405.1 Apaloderma vittatum
TTGGCTGCTGGCCAACTTCCTGGGTGTAACCGAGTCCTGACCAGCTAGACAAGTCTGGACTAGCCCAGGTAGGCAGATTCCCTGGAATCTGCCTAGCAACAGCTTAGCTGGAGGGAGGAAATCCCTGCCATAACGTCTTGATAAAGCTATCTGAAAATTGGCTCCAACAATGTGTCAGAAAACCTGCAATTGGTAGCGATGTTGTTTATAGTCAGAAGCCACTCTGTTCCACAGCAATGCTAGTTGACTTGCAGCAGATTTACAAGCATAGACAAGATTTTTGCTGTGCAAGTGATTGCCTCCAGAAATGAACTCCTAGCTTTGTCTTTTTTGAGCATTGCTCTGTAGCTCTTCTGAACCAAAAGAGATAGTAATCAATTTCTCATATTTGGAGTGAAAAATATTCTTTCTATCAACTCAACACTCTCCAGAATGGAGATTTCCTGACAAATTAAAATGCATCAAAACGTCAAAAATTAGATTAGTTCTAGTAAGACAACAGACACAGTCGTTGTTTCTTGAATTTACAGCCGTCTTTTATTTCAAAGCTTCTTTGCAGGAAGTAACTTATTTTTCATCCAAAAAATGAAACCTGAGCATTGAAATGCTGCTAAATATTAAAGATACTTCACAATGCGCTACATTAAACATATTATGATCTTGTACAGTACCAGAGTACTTTAAGTGTCATACACAGATGATTTAGGAAATGATGTGCTGCAAAATTACTGCAAGATTTTATAGAATTATTATAGTGACATGTAAAATGCTCCAAGAAAAGCCTACTCACAAACACTTGCACATTGTCATATTTGAACAATGATCCATTAATAATGTTTCCATGAAGTATTTTCATGTGATTAGGGTTAAACATATGAGAGAGAAATGAGAGATAATATGAAACTGTACCTTGAGTTTCTTTTTTGACTCCTACTGTCTTCTATTTGGACAAGGTTTTGAAAAACAGATATTGATTTTGGAAACCCACCTTGTACTGTACTTATTTAGAGATGTTTTCAAGTGTTTGAAAGCATTCAATCTTTTAAAATTTGTTCTTTAAAAATGAGTTCAAACTACAGAAAAAGACTGAAACATCTCTAATGCCTTTTGGATGCATTGATCAGGATTCTTACACAATGGTCATCACTTTCTGATGGAAAGAAATAAATGGTAGGTTTGTAGTATGGAAAACCAAACAATGTTTTATGTATCTATACTATAGCACTTGGTTTCATTTCGAAAAATATTTCTAAATACATATCCATCTATTTACCCCAATGACAGGTAGGTATATTTCAAGGGAAGTGTTAACAACTTACCAGAGCAATCTCTAGAAATAAGCATCTGAATGGCTTCCATCCTTCCTACTTGTGAGTCCATTCATCATTCTAATGGGTGGTGCTCCTCTAAAGCATGAAAAAGAGAGGTGTGAACAGCAGCAGCATAGGGAGGAATGACAAATAACCAACAACAACCCTTCCAGTCAACCCAACACATGGACTCTTCTTAGGGATCCTTTTATACAGAGCACCATGGGAAGGAATACTGTGATTGGTCCATTTGGGTCACCTGACCTATCCTTTCCTCCCCATAGGCACAGCTGCCCCCCCTGCACCATTCTGACTACCACATGGTCCAGGCAGCCCTGTAAAGCTTTTATCCTGGTATTCTCAAACCAGGACAATCGTGTGAAGAAAACGGATGCAAAGTCCTCTCCAATGAGTCAAACAACTCATCTGCTCTACTGTAACTCCTACAAAACATGCAATGACATCTTTTCTGGGACTGTGTAATCTAAGAAACAGAGGAGTTGTTTCTGAGCCAGGAACTTGAAGAATCAAAGATTCCCTTGGCCAAAATTTGCTTTTGGTTTTATAAGGGGGAATGTGATTCATAATAATCTCTTCTTGCAATTTATACCTTGATGTATGCAGTTCATTGCTCAAAAAAATTTCTATGGAGTAAATTGAAATGTGAGTACAGTTGAAATAGAGCATTGGGAACCAGTCAAAAACGTTTAGGTAAATTGTTTCAATTGACAGATACTTGATTAGTTGATAAGAAACCTGACATTTTCCACAGGAAGCAGTCCTTATCAAGAGTGGTTCCAGCTGAAAATGTCTGGCAAACCATTTTCACAACTGTGCTGCTGTTAACTCCTCACAGACTAATCTGTCTTAAAAATGAGCACCTCTTCGTCCTGTGATGAAATGTAGCCACACACAGTTGAATATCACATTACAGGAGCGCACCAAAACTGAAAAAGTATATTGAAATGTGAAAGTAGGTTCATCTGTTCCAACTCTCAATTTTATAAACTGATAATCTTAATTTCTTTCCATGTAGCAATGTTAATATTTTGCCTATTAAACTCGTTATTTAGAAATGTGCATAAACTTTTTACGTATAGTATATGTATTTTTCTCTTTTTTACCTATCATTGATTCATATTCTCACCTTTCTAAAATGATAATTCTGTTCACACACAGAGATTTGAATGTTAGCTACCCTATGAGATGAATGGTGAGCCCAATTAAGAGAATTCACATTCCAGTCAGCTGTCTTCCTCCTTTTTTTTTTGGTCACTTGTTTGTCTAGTGGTAATTAAGGTTGCAGTTCCACTCATTAGTGAAGTGTATTAAATGGTAGTACCAATACCTGACAACAGCACTGGAGTAGGACCGACTGTTCCACAAATCTATAAAAACATGTCAAACAAAGCTTTCTGAACATCATGTCTCCAAGCATCGTGGAAGTGTTTACTCCCCGTTTCCTTGCCTGGCTCAGGATCAATGTAAGGGATATAAAAAGAGAGTGCCTGTTAAACACAGGAGCACTGTGCTCTGTGCTTTCAAGTAAAAGTACCTTACACTCAGAGGTGCCAGAATGAGCTTATTTGGTTTTAGGTGGTGGGGGGAAGGACAGAAAATTAAAAAAGGAGGCATCACACCTGCTCTGCTTGAATTGCCTCATGAACCATCACTGACAAATTCTCAGAGGCCAGGTTCTGATAAATACTTAAAGGAAGTCTTGTACTTGGAAATTATACTCATGATCTTGTAGTACTGAGGTATCAGCCTGAGGCATTTTTCCACTTCAGGGACCTGCTGTGACAGATGTCATATAGAGATGCCCCCACCATAAAGAATTTTAAGACATAATATATGGATGAAATAAGGGGAAGTGAGAGATGGCGCTGGGAGAGATGACTAGAGAGAATAAGATTACAGAATTAATGGAATATTTTAGCCTAGAATAGGAAGATAAATATTTTGGAAACCATCACAAGTAACCATTAATCAACATTACTAAATGGCTGTGTGATGAAATAATCTTTCTAAAAAAGAAACCTCTGTGTGCCTATTTGCGTGTGGATATGGAATGCCTTAGTTTTATGAAGAAATAATGGACATACAATCATGTTGTCTGCATATATTTAATCCATTTTCACCCAATAATGAGCAATTCCAGACAAATTCAAAGAAGTGTCAGAATTTCACAGACATTGCATTCCGACACAGAAAAGATCAGCGTGATATTCAGTGCAGGAATTTCAAATAGTCCCTGTCTCATTTGTTTCATGTCAGTGGTGAAGAGTTGAGACAATCTCTACGGATCCTTGGCCAGTTGTCCAGCTGGCTCAGTCATCTCTTGCCCTTCTGCTTACAAGATCAGTAGATGATGCTTGAGAGCCGACGATGTCAAGAAGGAAGTGAGGGAGCTGGAGAAGACAGAAGACATGGAAGGATATTGCTCTAGAGATGAGGGACATGAGAGATAGAGTATTATAGCGGATGTGAAAAGGTAGAAAAGACTCTTAAGAAGAATTTATTGATACTATAATGATCAATTTGGAATGAATTTCAGGGAATGTGAGGATGTTAGTCTTAACATACGCTGCCATGAGACACCAAACCTCTCACAGTGCTTCTTAGTTTCAATGATAACTTGAAACTTTAAAAAGTCCTAATGGAAAATGGACCAGTTCATGCTTTGAGTCTGAGTTGCTGTGAAAATATAATTTTTTTTCTAAAGAAAGGGGAGAATCAAACACACTGTTCCTGCCCTAAATCCACTTTATTCCTAAATCCTCTCATATCCTGGACAATAACGGCCACTATACATCAACATCTCATGTTCAGAAAAACCATTCCTATTACTCTGCCACAGCATAAAGTACATATCTCTACAGAAAATATTACCAGGCCATTGTATCGACACCACAAGCTTTAAGAGCAATTTCCCAAAGTCAGCAGGCTTCAGCTTGTCAGATCTGTGAGACTCATAAATTTCCTGTTAAAGACTGTTCAGTCTTAGTGTAACAGATCTTGCTTTCAAGAAGCATTTCTTGACTTATATTACGTTTTTATATTCATTCTGACAGCTTGTCCTTTTACATGAGTGAATTGCTCTAACAGTCAGGAGAGAAGGCAGCTGTAAAACATTTGTTTGTCCTTAATGGGTCTAATTCCTTTGACAAAATTATCTACATAAGAGAATTAGGAAACTTAAGAGATCATCTGATCCAGCACCATCCTCCTAAATCAAGGCCATTAAATCACAACCTTTTGTGAGAAGAACAAACTTTCAGATAACTCTACAGAAGTGTGCCAGGCCAGCGGTAGTGTCTCTTAAGTAACCAGTGAGTTGGATATCTCTGGACTGAGGATAGCAAAACCAGACAGAGTTTATCCCATGATTATTTTCAGCTGACTTATATGCGTCCAAGAACTGGTCTATGAGCTATTTTGAGCTATGATTTTATTTCGCAGAGCATGCCCATACTCTTTCATTTTCTAAAAGCTTTGGAGGACCCATCAGCCTTAAGCAACACAGGACTCTACTGAATTCCATTTCAGGAGATCCTTCCTGAAAACCTCAAACCGTGACACTTATTTCCACAACAATTCCATTCACCTCTGAGCTTTGAAGAAGTAATAAAACTAGAATAAAGGAACAGTTTTTGTCGAAAGGTCCCTTTGGAGATCACCCCGTCCAACCTCCCACTTCACAGGGGGCTGAAGCCTGGAAGTGAGAGCAAACATCAAACCACAGTGGTTTTCTCCCACTGACCTGTTGTAGGACTCTGTCTCAACTCCAAAATACACATGCTGAATAGAGAACAACATAGATAACAATTAGAATGGAAATTGTTGACAAAAATCCCTGAGCTGAGATCTTACAGCTGATACTTGCATGGACATTGCTTCTCTCTGTTTCCAATCCACAGGTCTATGGGTTTTGTGAAGCAGTGAAAATTTTTAATTCAATTTATCTGGTCTGTACCGCCTTCCACTGCAAATAACTGGACTGTTATTTGAATGTATTTCATTCCCCACCTCGTCTTCCCACTCCATTTGGTTTTGGTTGTGGAGACCTATCACTGACTTAAACAAGAGCTTTATTCTCTTAATGTTACTCTTCTCATGTTATTAAAGGGAGGATATTTTGCCAGAATTAAAAGATACTCATTACTGCTCAAGGACAGTTTTGTCAGTGAAATTATCTGGGAAGTTACTCAGATGTCTTCAAAACTGATGACAACATTTCCAAAGTTTAGCTCTTATACAGAGTTGACTACATTGTTTGTCAGAAAAGGAGAATTACATGTTAAGCAACTAATGGACTTGCTTATTTTTAGAAATGAGTAATATTTTTAGGTGTTGCTATGGAAGCAGCTTTGAATGTGATCAGAATGGGGTAAGATAGGCTTAAATATTCTTGTAGAAAATTGCCTGCTCACTTTTGAGCAGTTTAAAGACCTCAGGAAATTTATAAAATTACATAAACTATAAATGTAAACTGAGTCATTACGTAACTCCAGTTACATAATCTGTAGTGATGAGGCGTATTCTTGAAACTGTAGCGTGCACTGTAAGCTGTAAAATAATTCTGGAGGGAACTTAACCTTATTCAGTAAAAATCCTCCTGTGGAGCAAGATATTTCCTGCAGAACAGAAGACACAATGATATTCAAATATGTACAATTGTGGTTGTGTTTTAATCTTCCGCTCTAAAATTAAGCAGCTATATAAGATTATCTGTCCGGTTATGCTTCCAGCAAACTCCTCCTAGTCGAATGAAGAGTGAGATGTCTGCTGGAAACTTAAGATCTTCAGACAACAGATACTGAGTTAAAGAGTCCTTCACATTCTTCCAGCTTAGCCTACCTCACAACATTAGGCACTTCATCTTTCTGCTAAATGATAAATCATGTCAACGTAATTCACTGGAAATATCATTCTGAATCTATTTCAGCAGTAAATAAATAAGTATCAACAGCATATATGAAAAAACGCCAATATAAACCTGCTCTGGCACATGTTGAGGCCATTTCTTCTTGTCCTATTGCTTGGTATTTGGGTGAAGAGACTGACCCGCACCTTGCTACAAATCCTTTCACCCTTGCTTCTGTATAGAAATTTGAAAGGCTGAATGTGGGGAAAAGTTTTAACCCCTTACACAGGTGTTTTCAAAATTTATTTCACATGGGCACAATTTGGCTCACGATGGAAAAGAAAAAAAAAAGAATTAATTCTTCTGGAATTTAACCTTTTGGGCTTATGAATATCTGAGATAATTGAATGAAAAGTTGGATCAAATACCCCAGTACTGACTGGCATAGCTATAAATAATTCCTGAAGACAGAAACTAGTGCTGAACTAAGAGATTGCAGTCCCCCTAGGAATACACATTAATGTTTCTACTTTTTGGTTGTACTTTCGTTTATGTCCTTGTCACTAACATCCTTAAACACTCCTGGATTATTACTGTGTTTACACCTCTATGAAAATGTTCTCCAAGCCTGACAACAGGAATGAATCTTCCAAGTGTAAAAATGAAAATGATGAAACAATTTTACCTGGAACAGGCAGTATGAATTATATACATTTTTGATCCTACTACATTGCCAAGATTAAAAGTTATAACTACATTTATCGTTACCCATGAAGCATCTGAAGTGACCACTGAATGATACTGACAAAATGCAGAAGATATAAGAAGGGAAACATATAAGAAGACTTAGGAAAGGAAAGGAAAAACACAAATTAGTTACAGAAAGGAGCGACTGACAAGGTAAAAGATCCTACTTATCTACAACAGCTAAAAGAGAATATGAGGAAACAGTCTGATATTTGAAGATTTTAGAATTACACAAAAATTGTGGCTAAATAAGGAAAACATACTGTATTGTCAGGGATATGGATACATTTATCCTTATAGGCCATTCCGTCGGTGAACACTGCATTTGGCTGTTGGCTTGTCAGCATTTAACGACTTCTGCTCTACCAGCTTTCAGGAGCAGGATCATGCAGACATTCCTTTAAGCTTTTGTCAATAGTGCTGCAGTATTTTATCAACAAAGCATGATTGAGGATTCAGAGCTTGGGTCATCCATCAGTTTGCAACACTGCCGTGATTTAATCCAAGTAGTGATTTTAGGATTTTAAGAGCAGGTTATGAAAATCTGACAAGAATGCTTTCAGTAGCTCTTCCTGCCTTATGAGAAGGGCCTAAGAAGGAAACTTCTTGTGGTCCTCCTAGCCTTACTTACTATGTGGAAGGGAAAAATAAAATATCAATTTTGGTTTGCTGCAGACAGATCATAGAATCATAGAATCATAGAATGGTATAGACTGGAAGGGACCTTAGAGATCATCTAGTCCAACCTCCCTGTTTTGGGCAGGGACGCCACCTCTTGACTAGAGCTGGCAACACATGGGGACCAAGCGGGAATCGAACCCTCGAGCTCGGTGTTGGTCCTTGTTGCCAGCACCGCGCTCAAACCACTGAGCCATTAAAGTTGTTTGGGATTTTTTTTTGCATTTGAATGAATTGAAAAAACAAGACGAAATCCAAACAAAACCCTCTTCATACATCTACTCCACTTGAAGCCACCTTTAAGGAACAAATTCCTGCAAAAAAAACCTGCTGTTAACCTACTCAAAAGTGAAGGCCCTTATTCCATTATTTTTAAATTTGAGATATCTTGATTCACTATTGGTCATGTCCTCCTGACTTACAGAATAGCTGTTGTGTGCTGCCAACAGGAGAAACCAGAGGGAAAAGACCTATACAACCCATACTAGTTCAGTGTGTCTCCTCCTGGCTCTGGTTTTCTTCGGATATGATAGTGATGAATGCAAAGAATTTTAGAATAACCATTATTTAGAGTGAAAAAAAGGAAAAAATAAAATGCAATCCAGTTTCCAAACTTATTATTTGTAGCAGCATTCTACCCAATTTGTATAAATTCAGTGCAGATTTTATTTTTTCTTTTCAGCCTGGACATACTGATTGCTTTGTTCTTTATTACACTATCTCTTTATTCAAAGACTGAAAAACAAAAGACCCAGCTGTTCTTTATACCTTTTTGTTAATTTGATCTTTTTAAATTACATTTGCAGTTTATAACAGAAAGGTGGAGAAAAAAATCTGAAGAGAAAACCTAAACATTAATAAGACTAATAAAACAAAACCAAACCCAAACTGCTTGAATAAGAACCTGATGCAAAACAAGAATAAAGTGAAATTTTTCTCACCAGCAGGTGACTGCTTCAGGATTCTTGTAATATTCAGCAGAAAACCGACTCCGAAACAATCCTCTGCCTTCCGTCTCCACACATACTGCAGCTCCCTTGCAACTAGATAAATTCAGGAATAATAAACTCTTTTTTTTTTTTTTCAGGAATAATAAACTCACTTTTGCCTCAAATTTGGACATCTTTTTGGTGTATGTTAGTGGCCTGCTAGGAGAAAGCTATCCATGACCACCTCCTCATCTCCCCCTTACTAGCACTCGTGTCTCTGCAGCCAGAATTAGTTCAGCTGAAAGAAACACACAAAGATAATCAGGTTCCAGATGATAAAAATCTCTTAATTTGTTGTTTCTTTGTGCAAGCAACCTCGTGGATGAAAGTACAGCACAAAAGCTCCATGCAGAGCACCTGCTCGTGCTGCTTTAGAGTGGCTGGATATCTACAGTCTGAGAACTGCATTTGTCTGTTTTGGAGAAATAGTTACGTCTGATGGTTTAACATCCACAAAGGACATTAAATGGCAGGTATTGCAGAAGAACAAGTTATTTTAAAAATGAGTACTCATTTTTTTTACTTGTTTTCTCTCTTCCCTTCTTCCCTGCAGAGCAAATATTACATGACTGTCCTGTAAGATGTATGCATATTATTTCCAACCTGAAATCTTCAAGATAATGCCCTGCCCAGTGCTCGAAGTATTTCCAGCACCACACACAGTGGGAGGTTAGGTGATTTCACTGGTGATAAAGACTTCAGCTGCTGTCAATTACCTAATATAAAGTCTCCTGGATGTCAGTATGACCAGGATCATTACAGCAGTATTTCAAGTAAAAAAAAAAAAAATAAATTTTTTTTTTAATTTCGCATAGATTTAACTGATTTCACATAGATTTTACTTGTGTACCTCAACTCCTCCTTTTCTCTCAAACTTGACAGTTGTTTCTAATGGTTTTTATCAAGATCACCCACTCCCATTTACTAACAAGCTGTTAAACTCTAACCTAAATTAGCTAGGTAACCCTCAATGACCCTACCATTTAATTGCCAAAGGCTTATTTATTTTGTTTGATCTGCCTGTCTCAGCTGTGAAGGACTTCACATTAACACTGTCTAAGCTATCTTGTTGATCACTTTAACATTTCTCTTTATACTTTGTCTTTACCACACACCTCAAGCAGTCAGTGGGTTCTGTGCTCATGATACTGCCCAATGTTACATCACTGATCCTTTCTACTCTATGTTTCTCCATCTACATACAGTTTTATTTTCATGTCTTATGCTTTGTTAAAGGTTCCTTCAGAAAGAGATGTTTTCTCCTGTGTTTTGCATTTTAGAGTTCCCTGTATTGCTCCAATACGCCACAAGGTTCAACAAAATCACAAAAATCATATGGGTAACTGGGATTTTTCTTCTTGATGTAGTAACGAAGAATCCAACACAAATGAGTCAAAATTTTGCCTTTCCTATTCCACTAAAAAAGACAGGAAAAAAAACAGTGCAGATTTTAGAAAAAAAAAATTGTACTTCATACATATTTCCAGAGTAACATCAGATTGTACTTTTGATGGACTTTAGAAATGGAGATTTGTGTCTTTCAGTTCATTTCACTTCTCAGTCTTACACTAAGCAATTTATATGGAACTGTTGGTTACACGGCTGTAGAATGAGGATATGACTGGGAACACGAACAGTGGAGGCCATATCAACCTTTCAGAGGAAAATCTGTTACCTAATTTTTCACACAATATCTAAGTTGCCAAAAAAGGAAGAAATGATTCTACCCTCAGAGCTGTTCAGTGATTCTGGAGCTTCCAGAACAGAATTAGAAATTGTCACATCAATTGTTTTCTCCTAAAATTGTTATGCAATTTTAAAATTTTTCTTTCTGTTTTGACCTATTTGGAATGTCACAGCTTCTTCACAGCTACAGCATTGTTAATAAGGCTGTCCAGCTACCAGCTGGCTGTTCATCCTATACTGATGTATCAATAATGCTTCCTAGGTACCTCCTGATTGATGAAGTGTTCACAGTTACTAAACAGCTAAAAATAGCTTAGATGCCCACTGAAACCTCCTTTTACCTGCATACTCATTTTCTTGCCTCTCTGTCCAAGAGCTGATATTACAGATATTTCTCTTCCCTTTCCTCATCTACTCTCAAGACATATTTACTAAATTAAAACTATTTAAGTCTTTGTACTCTAAATCCTTTTTTTTTTGAGATGGAAAATCCTAAATCACAGAGCCCCTAGAACTCAGGAGCTCATCAAAAAACACTACCATTTGTGCCACTTTATTACAGTAACACAAAGTTTTCTTGTTAGACACTTTGCCATTTTGCAACATCAGTACACCAGTAGCACAGAATTTTGTGTATTATCGGTGACATCAGCCACCATTTGAAAATATGAATGGATAAGTTTATGTCGTGGGTTAGGGCTGGGCCGGCCTCTAACACGGACAGACGCTCTCTAACCCTCCCTTCCCCCCCAAAAAATGGGAAGCAAAAGGGAATGAAGCAGAGAGACTTTCGGGTTAGAGAAGAAAAAAACTACTACAACAGCTTTAATGAAACAATAATAATAGAAAATAATAGTGGAATGATAAAAGGTAAAGAACTATATACAACTATAGATAACAGCCCGATATCAAACCCGACTCCCTCCCCCGAATAGCAATCACCACTGATGCTGCAGAGCAGGAGGCACTGGGGAAACCCCAGGCTCAGCGGCAGCGGGGAGCTGGATACAGGGAGCTGGATTCAGGAACTCAGGATCCGGATCAAAAGCAGGAGATCGGACAGAGTCCTCTCTGGACGCCAGCCATTGCAGAAGAGGGCAAAGAAAGAAGGGCAAAAGTGGGACGGAACTCTCGTGATCACTCAATTTATACTAAATATGTCTTATATGGGATGGAATACTCTCGTTGGTCACCTGTCCTGTCTATTACCTTGTGATCCCCCTTTACTACCCGGCATCCCCAGCGTGGCACACACGAGCCAGCAGTGGCCTTGGTCACTGTAGGATTATAAGCAAGAGCCTGTCTACTTACCAGTCCCAGGCAGTAACTGTAAACATCAGGTGTTATCACTGCTAGGAGCAGGCACTGTGTATGAAAACATGCTGCTAACTTCAGAAAGTGCAGCCTTTTAGAAGAAACTAAAACTGAAAAGTAAAAATCACTAAATAAGACTGGGTTTTAGCTAAACCCAGGACAGTTTACAAATCTAAAAGACCATTTGCAATTCTGTGACAAAGATAATATGAATACTGTGCTTGAAAACATGTCTTGTTGTGGTTTTTTTTCCTTTTTATTAATATTTGTAAGAATCCCTTAGAAAAAAAAAGTATTTACCCCTACCCACAAAATCTTCCTCACTGAATATTCTTGAAGTAATTTAATGCACTTACAAAAAATACTTTCTCCCAAAGCTGGCAGAAATCAAGGTAAATACTTCAGTAGGTTTTGGATAAAGCCCTTCTTTCAGTATTGGCTAAACTTATGTTATAATCCATATGCTAAAAATACAAAGGAAAATGTGTAAATACTGAATAAAGCTGGACCTGGTACTGTGAGTCAGATGATGCAGGAACAGAAGCTAATTTTCTTTACTCAATTACCTCCAAGCAGCCATAATTGTTTGGAATCTACCCAGTTCGAGAGTATCAGTGCTGCATGAAAAAGACCTTCTGCTCATCATGCCTAATGCAGCTGTTGGTGGGAAGTCATGCTGCATTGCTACTACTTATTTCTCCTTGGTAGCACAAAACATGTTTTGGCGTGAGCCTCTCACCCATGCAAAGCTGGCTCATTTATTACTCAGTGCAAGTCCACGTCAGGCATGTGATGCACACCCTGCTAGCAGCAGCAAGGGGCCAGAGGAAGCTCCGTGTCAGTGTATTGCAAACATTAGCTCTGGAACACACCAGTTCTGTTTCCCATTAATTTGTGGTCGCCAGATGGTGAACCATCACTGTTGCCAATCTGCACAACTACAATGGCATTGCTGTTGAGTGCCTATCCTTCAGTAATTTCACAGAGACAGTCCTTTAAATGCTATTAATTCTATCTTTTTTCATATTGAAATTTTCAGCAGTATGGTTTTACTCTCTAGATTCCATTTGTTTTCCTGAAATTCGTTTTTGGTTGCTGTTTATTTTACTCTTAGCTTTTACGAGCTGCTCATCCTGAATATCATTGCTATGAATGAATTTAAAGCCAAATAAGAAAAGTATTCACATCTGCAAAACAGGAAAGAATTTTGCTTTGTTCCCAGAGGCAATGTAAGTTTTCAGAGAAGGTAAAAATAACGGAAGAAAAGATATAAATTATCTAAGTTTGTAAATGTACTTGGACAGATAACAAATGTAAAATATCTGACTGTAACAAAAAACAGATTTAATTCCGTTCTATAAAAATGTACTTGTTTGCAAAATACTATCAGGCAATGAGCCTTTTTGTGAAATGCTGTGAGTTCTATGTTATTCACTACTTCCCACCTGGTAGTAATACTGTCCTGAAATCCTTCTTTCTTTTTCAGTTTACTATCAGATTTGGTCAGGAAACAGAGGTATTTTCCCCTAGAACATGTAGATCTCATAGTGCAAAGGGTGCAAAAACCTTTAAATGGGCCCATTATCAAAATCCTTCTTTTAGAGGATTCCCTCTGAGTACTCACAAGTTGTTGAATCATGTCCCAATAAACGGGGCAAGAATGGCAGCTTCTGAGAATCTCATAACAAACCCTTAATCTCAAAACATATATTTCTGATCTTGAAAAGATATCTTCCACAAACAACACGGAAATTTGGAAGGGGAAAGTGATTACTTCTCAGTGATCTTGCGCTCTCGTCCAAAACGGCTTAGTCAGTGCTGATAGTCCCACAGTATAGCTTTTATGACTTACATGCTTGATCACATCTTCTGAGAGTGCCATTGTTTATGGGTAACGGAGAGGAAAAGTAGTGGGGAGATAAAGCCTTGTTGCACTTCCAAACTCCTCTTTGATGCTCCCGAACTCCTGGGGCATTGCTGTACATCGATAGCAGGCAGTGGCTCTGACTTGGGTGGAATTACTTCTGTAGATATTTGGACAAGGAATACTTATCATTAAAGTCATTGAGGCATTTGTTTCATAGGAAAACATGTTCACATGAGAAAACAAAAATACCAGCACCAAAAAATCCCCAACAAAACAACCTGCAGCTAATCTTTTTTCGCTAGTATGCACTAACTGTATAATTGCAATTACATGTGTTCAGTTGAATCAAGAAAACAGCTTTATCTCGTGCTGGATTTTTTCTTATTAATCTCTATACAAGCATAAAAAAGTTATTAAATTTAAGAGCTGAAGCTCAAGAACTTATTTAAATATGGTTGGATAATATTTTGCATTATGGGGCTGGGATTTGGTCATGACAAACAAATATCAGTATAGTCTAAAAAGATAGCTCATAATAGAAAATGAGGGCATTTTTTTATTTCCCATATAATGCATAGTTATGCATGCATAGCTTATTTACATGACAATGAAATAATCCATGAAATGAATGCAGAAGAACGCAGAAGTAATTTTTTTCTAGACATATAACTCCAAATCAATTTAATTTCATGTGAAGTTAGACTTTTAACTCTTTTCCTCTCAGTTCCCCAAAATCTCAGTTCTCATTTGTGTGATCTGTAAAGAAGTTGATATTTAGAAGACAATTTAAAATTTCTTTTAGTGAACCGAGATTGTGTACAAAGAGTGACCGCTAGAATTTCACCACGAAGTGAGCACTGCCTGCTGAGCTGTTGGGATAAGGTGGGAAGAACAGGCCAAATACGAGTTTTAATTACTCTAAGGAATGCCCCTTGTGATTTCCCCTTGCCTTTGAAGAAAATCAGCAAAGAGTGATTATCAGGCACCTACATTTCTGCTGCTCTTATTAGTTCAGTAAATGGTAGTAGTTCAGAAGAAAAATCTGGGCTTGTCATTTAGCCTTTCAGCTTCTTCACAAAATTAAGGTTGTCAGAAGTCTAGATGTAATTTTAAAAATCTTGATTTTTGTAATTTGTCCTGCTACAATGATTAAAAAAATCTGGTCTCAGAGCACATGTGTACATCAGCCGTTGGAAGAGACCCAGGGGACTAACAAGCCTGCCTGATTTGCCAGCATGAATCTCCAGTATCCTGAGACTCCTATGCTGTGAAGAATATCAGGGACTGCTACCGAAAGTTCAACACCTACAGAATTCAAATGTCCATTTCTATGGAAGACATCTGACAGGCTGAGCTGTGCAAGACAAGAACAGCACTGCCGGAGATTTCATTCAGCTGCATTCGTCACTATTAGTCATCCTGTTTTCAGAAGCAGTAAATTCACTGATGGTTAAAATTTTGTATAAAAAATTCTAGAGTGCTGGCCTAACTTTTTCTTATCACCACTTATAGGGGCAGATAGGAAGGATGTGCTAGCATCTTGGACAAAAAAAGTACATTGGTATTCCTGCATCACAAAAAGCATGAAAAAAGACAAGGACATCTTGAAAATAAGTATATGCGCTTAGTAGAGTAATGGATATAAGCTTTAGAGTGTAAATGCCCTTAGAGAAAAGAGAGAAGTAGGCATAAAAATTCTGAAAGTATTATGAGATGTTTTTTATTTTTTAAAATAGAAGAGAAGCTAATCTATTAAAACCTGGATTCATAACCAAAAAGCACTGCCCCTTCTCCTGCTTCGTATTCTTCCATGAGACAAATTATCTAGAGAAAAACTAAAACTGAAATCTCACTGTCTTAAATACATAGAGACAGTAGGTTGCTTTTTCTTGCCTGGGACAGAGGTTCAAACTGAAGAATACAGTTCAGACGCAGGCAGACCCATTCTGTATTCAAGTAGGGTTTATTATACTTGGGAGATGGTAGGGATATCAATTTTATTCCTCAGAATCTCTGATTTAATCAAAACAATCAAGAAGAGACTAATTTATTATGAACACCTTCCATCAGGAAAAATCAGGAGATGAAGGTGGAGTATGGCTTGGTCAGAGGTCATGTTAGGACAAAATTACTACCTCTTAATGAAGTCCTGAATGCTTCTACCACGTTCTAGCTGAACTAAAACCGTACTGTACATGATAGAATTCACTTTCCCTAACTTTAGGGATCTGTAACAGGATCTGGACTGTCTTACACAGAAATATGTACCTTAACTCGTGATTCATCTAGCACATTTAAAAATCTGCCTTCGCATGAGATGAATCAGGCTATAAGTTTCAGTGACTCTGTTGATGAGGTCTGCAAAGGAGCCTGTGCTGCATAACTCAGATACTGACACGAGTAGTTAAATCAACTATCTGTCCTAAGGGTTTGGAATGTGATTGTCAGCTAAGGATCATTTGCTGAATATTCATCTGTCCTTGTGCTTTGGCAGTTCTCTCCTTAACTCCATAAGGAATTTCTTTCCACTTATTTACGAGGAACTGACATTGAAAGAGCAGACCAGTTGTTGCAGTGCCTTGTTCCTTCAGGACACGTGCAACAAGTTGAAGATGAGCCAACAATGTGCCCTTCAGACAAAGAAAGTGAATGTTATCCTGGGCTGCTTTAACTAAAGCACCGCCAGCAGGTCAAGATGTGTGATCCTTCCCTTCTACTTTGCACTAGTGAGCCCACCTCCCCAGTGCTGGGCTCCTCAGTGCAAGAGACACATGGACATGCTGAAGCGACTCCAGTGAAGGGTCGATAAGGTCATTAAGGGCCTGGAGTATTTCTCCTATGAGGAAAAAATGAGAGCTAGGACTGATTAGCCATGAGAAGGGGCTTTATTAATATATATAAATAACTTAAGGAGGGTACAAAGAGGACAGAGCCAGGCTCTTTTCAGTGTTACCTAGTGAGAGGACCAGTGACCTTGGGCACAGATCAAAACACAGGGAGTGTCGTCTGAACATCAGGATGCACTTTTTCACTGTGAGGGTGACTGAGCACTTGAACAGGTTGCCCAAGGAGACCTGGGCAGGAGTCCTGAGCAACTGGATCTAGGTGGTCGTGCTTGAGCTGGGATTTTGGAATAGAAGACCTCCAGAGGTCCCTTCCAACTTCAACAATTCAGTGATTCTGTGGTAGAGGAAATTGGATGTGTCAAATTAATGAACAAACTGACCTCATTCAAGAACTGGAGGCAGCAGAACTATACCAAGGTAGAGTGATTTCTGAGCCCCTCCAACATTTGCGCTCAAGGCATAACATCAAGCAAGGACTGAAAAAGAAGCTTGTTGGTGCAGGTGGACTCAGACTGCATCGGAGCAGATCACTCTAAGCTTCTGCACCAATACTGAGACAAACATGGCAGGTGTTGCAAAATGCTCAGGTATCATGGTGGGGATTGCCTAAAACTAAGGGAAGTCATTTGTATTGGGTTGGCCTGGCCGGATTTGGGTTTGGTGGCAGCAGGGGGAGCTGCAGGGTGGCTTCTGCAAGAAGCTGCTAGAAGCTTCCCGAGTTTGATAGAGGCAATGCCAGCCGTCTCTAAAGAGGGATCTGCCACTGGCCAAGGCTGAGCCGAGGGACCTGCCACTGGCCAAGGCTGAGCCTGTCAATAAAGTGATAGGAGGGGAATGCCTCTGTGAAAACGTATTTAAGAACGGGGAAAAAGAACTACACCACAACAGTTGGCACAGAGATGGAGGAGTGAGAATCTGTGAAGACACCAAGGTCAGTGAAGAAAGAACAGGGGGAGGATGAGCTCCAGGTGCCAGAGCA
>NW_009709607.1:0-24592 GCF_000703405.1 Apaloderma vittatum
TTATAATTACATTTAGAATAATTATTCAAGTGTTCATTTACTGTACATGGTTACTTTTTATATCTCTCAAATTCTGATTAGGCTTTTTAAGCATCAGATCCTGCCCCCATTTAAATTGGTGACACAGTACCCACCGAAACTGGATTGGGCCTTCTGTGTCCACGTTTTTGTGAAAGCTGTGTTTAAAATATGGCCTTTAGAGACAACAATTCTAGTTTAGGGTCTAAACAAATCCATATCTTTGGGGAGAATTAGGGAAGAAAAGTCATCTGAGCCATTTTACAGAGGTCAGCGCAAGACTGCACACTCTGGTTTTCTTCCAGCAGCAGGGAGAGTTTGGACTGATAGAGCTTAAAATATAAATAATGGCATAAGTACCATATATATATATGCACATATATATGTACATAGGGGCTAATGGATATCCCTCTTGAAGCTGTAAATCCTTCCCCTTCCTTTCATTTTAATTCTGTGTGCTTCACAGGCCTGCAAAGGAGCCTTCCCTTGCTGGGTTGAACTGGCATCATCTCACCATGAAAACTCTTTTTGAATGTGATTTTGAACCTACTTTTATTTTTTACACCTTATTTCTACTGCATTTAAATTGCTCAGCTCCCCTAGTCTTTCTGAGAGTAGTTAGCAGTACTTTTTGTTATTAGCATGAACATGCTCTACATAGACATAGAACAGAGTTCTTTGGGCTCTTTTTGCCAAGCCTTCACAAGGATTGAGGAGATTGAATGAGAACCTTGTTCACTACCCAAAATTTAACAAAGACATCAAAACACTGAGCATATATTTGAGTGGCACTATTACTGTTAACGTGTTTCTTGTGACCTCTAAGTCTATTTGCTGTGTGAAACAAAAAAAGTATGTCTTGCACAATAGTTCTGGTCCCCATCTTCGCTTGCTCCAAAGCAGCTGATTTTAAATTAAAGACAAAGAAAAAAGAACAGATCCAGTACCCACTAAACCAGAGCCTTCCCAATGGTTTTGGTGGGCTTTATTTCAGATTCTCAAAGGCAGGGACGTTAACTGGTCCAAGATGCAGATCATCTAGAGGACCACACAATGCAGGTCTTTTGAACCCCGCATTAAAGAATTGCACCGTCTGTATTAAATATTGAAAATATGTTTTGGTAAAACACCTGAAGAGAACACACAAGAACACATACTTTCAATTTGTGGAAGTATTCCGTCAAACATAGATCAAAATTTGAACCAAACATACTTGAATGTGTCCTCTTAATTACAGCAGTACTGCTTAATGTGCCAGAAGTATTACACAGCACAGCACAAAGAGTAAATAAGTAAAACATTCCTCTTAGGAAATAGATTGAGCTTAGCACTGTTTCAGATGGTGTGATGGTCTAAAAGATAATGATCCCTTGGAGCACATGGCACCATCTCTGGAGACCTTTAAGCAAGAATGAATTAGAAATTAGTGTCAGGTAGACAAGATACTGCTTCGGTTAATTGAATCAGCTGGCCACTCTGCTTAAATTTATGAGGTGACACACATCATCTTGTATGCCTTTCTGGAAATTCTGGTTTGGAATTTATCACCACGCTAAAACTGTATGAAATTATCTGAAATGAAATGTCCTGCAACCCACTGCATAAATCATGCAGTGGTCAGCAGCTTTTTTTTTTTTATTCCAATGTCGATTCTGTCCGTTTGAGAGAATTTATTGTGGTAACATATGATGTATATTTGAAATACTAATCTGAAGCTGTCCTTCCCCTCCCTTTATTTTCTGCTTTCCCTCCCCTGCAAGCTTCCATAGTGACTGTCATACAGCTTGTCAACAATGTAGTTGACACTATAGAAAATGAAGGTATTTAAATTTTTTTCTTTCTTGTTATGCAACAATGCTTCCTGTTTTCATTGTGAAACATTCCAGCAGAACCTCACTAATTTACACTGACCAGCAAACCTGTGGCAAGGATTGTGTTTTGCAGATCAGCATGTTCACCAGCAAACACAAAAATGCCAGAGGGAGGTACCACAAAATACCTGTGGGTGATTGGAATTGGTAGAAGAGTTTCAAGGCCTTCATCCCCTTCCGTTCAAGTCAATGTTTTTGCTTGCTTATTCCCATTGCCTTCTGAGAAAAGGATTAGGTTGATAATAGAGCCAAATCATTGAGATTATCCTGGCTGCAGAGACTGGGAAACAGAAGAAGACACTGTAAAGTGTCCCAGGCTGTATTAGGGCTGGGTTATGCGCTCCAGCGGGACCACATGGAGAG
Source organism: Apaloderma vittatum (assembly GCF_000703405.1). Taxonomy (NCBI): domain Eukaryota; kingdom Metazoa; phylum Chordata; class Aves; order Trogoniformes; family Trogonidae; genus Apaloderma; species Apaloderma vittatum. The sequence continues at coordinate 2,253 of NW_009709607.1, forward strand.
CACCAAAGTGGTTGTAGGGAGGTGACCGATAATGCTGTCAAATAGATGGTGTGTAGACACAACTCCCTGGATGCCACGTAGCAAGGCAGCCAGCCTGGCCCTGCCCTTCGCCTGGGGTTGATGTGCCCGTGGAGGAGAGCACTGCAGCTGGGTCAAAGGACCCACCACTGATCTTCTGGGTAACCTCAGGCACATCACACTGCAAGTGAAATTATTTCCCTGCCTGTAAAACAGGAGTATCTGTTTTCCTCTTTCATAATGTGCCGAGGAAATGTGATGTATCCTAGCTTACTTTTATTTATTTATACATCTATCTTATGCTTGGGAAAATGTCAATTCAACATCGAGTCAAGTAATCCACAAGTCCAAAATTCTGTTTGTCTTCAGCAAATTAAGCAAGGTTTTGCAGACTTCAGCTAATCCAGTCTACCTAAAATGTGTAGACGTGGCACTTCAGGATATAGTTTAGTAGTCATGGTAGTACTGAGTTGATGGTTGGACATGATGATCTTAGAGGTCTTTTCCAACCTTAATGATTCTATGATATTCTATCATAATGCTCAGTGATGATCAATTAAATTATTTTTGTGAAACTACTGATTTTTTTTCTTGAGTCAGTGTCGTGGTAATTTGGAAAAGCAGGTTTACTCCTGGCTCATGCTGGCACTTGAATATTTATCTATAGTGTATTTGCTGATTTCCTTAAGTGCAAGAGTGCCATTCTTGATATCAAATAGAATGAATTAGCGAAGGTTAATTCAGAAAGAAAGTCTCACTCATAAAATAAGAAAATAACCTTTAAAAGAAACCACAGACACTGTAAATATTTCCTTCCTAAAAGAAAGCTTAAGCTAACACATTCGCTCCCCATCATGCTTTACAGGTCAGAAAAAAAGCCAGTCTGGCAGCAGTTACATGAGAATGCCCACTCTCAGTTCCTTATATGAGACATGGGAACCCAACCCACTCTGCAGTGGAGCTGGTTTAAGCTCCAGGTACATGGTGGGCAGCGTCACTGCCCAGAGCTGTCAGAGGACAGGGGTCCCCCAGGGGCAGTGCGAGTCAGCCAGTCAGGGAGGTTCTCCTGATTCCTTAAACCGCACAGCTCGGAGGGACCTGTCACCTCTGAGGTGCAATGTCATTACCCTGACCAAGTGACACTTTACAAAGAAGAGGGAAATGAAGAAGAAAAGTGGGTAGGGCCGGTTCAGACTGTTTAGACATGGCTGCTAAACCTGCAGTAGTTCCAGCCCTCCTCAGCCCAGGCTAACTCAGAGCAGGCAGAAAGCTACCATCTGGCTAGAGAAGAATTCACCATCACTACATGCGCCATGTGGTGATTAGCAGGGGCAAGAGTGGTGTTAGTAGGTGGAGGCCTGGAGAATAGTCTTCTCTGCCCTCGTCTGTGGCTGAGACCCGGAGATTAAGCACTGCAACGCTATAAAAATTTATTTATCTAGCCAGGCCTCCTCTAGCAACACAGTCTAGAGACCTTGCTCAGCGACTTCTTGCATGAAGCCCGATAACATGTGGCTGAACAAGAGCATCTCATCTAGAAAATGCTGCAGCTTATTCCCTACTCTTGTCTCACATAAAACCTCTTTCCTCGCTCTCTCTGCCCGGCCCCTGCACCTTCTCCATACTGGAATGCCTCCCTCCCCACCGGCTAGCATGGCAGTGCAGGTGGGAGGTGGGTGTGGGGTTGCTGGGCATTGTAGCTGACGGCCCCATTAAATGGCTTTGTATTCTATTCTATTCAGGTTCTTATACCGTGCCCATCACCATGGTATCTGAGCCCAGGTGGGCCCAGATTTGTTTGAACCGGCCCTGAGAATGGTAGATTCTTATTTTTCTGTTTCGAAGTGAACAAGTGAGAGAGAAATGTACTTTGCAGTTATAAACCATAGAGATGATGGATAGCCCTTTTTGCATTAAGAATTCCAGCTCTAATGTAATTCCGTATCTGTTCAGTGAGGGTAAATGATTAAGATATGGTAGAAAAGGGATATAGTACACATGACATAATAATTTCTTTATGTATGTCTGCATTTGACTGGGCAAGGTTATCTTGTATACTAAAATAAAGAACAATTAAAAATCCTATTAAAATGACACCGAGGCAGTTGTGCTTTAGAAATATGCATGCAGAGTTTTGTATTTTCACGTGTAATACGATGCTGGTAACAAGCTCCAAGTTACCAGTTTTTACTTTTCACTTTGTATCTGGCAGTGTCTGTTATGGATCAAGGACAGAACTACAACAGAGGTGATTTTCCTGAGACACTTTCTGCCTGTTGTGCTGGGCTGGGGTGGGCAGGGCACTGACTCATTCTGTGGGGGTTTTTTTCTTGAACTGCTTCACATATCCTCTTTTGTTTGAATTCTGTTGGGTTCAAAAACTGCATGAGAATGGCCAGCCATTATTTTTTAATTTCAGGGTTCGGCTTTCAGGCGATTAGATTCTTTGCTTGCACAATTTTTTCTTGAAACAACGTCTTTGGAGGTGGAAAGCTAGGCTAGACATGATACCATAAGCATGCTGACTGCATTTATATAGAGATTTTTTTCAACTGACTATGAAAAGCATTAATTCACAGGTTTTTGTCATTTTGATTTCTTGGGCTTGTAGTTTCTAATACAACCAAGTAGCATCCTAAAAAGCAGAACACTTGTGAATGGCCATGTTTTCTTCTTTGCTTGTTTGTGTTAGCATCATAATAGAATTTATTCTCCTTCCCTGTCCCTCTGGTCAGAGCATGGCTGACTCGTGTCGATGGCCTGTGACGCATGCTGTGATTTGAACGTGCTGTGAGGACCAAGAGGCAAGTGCATGCAGGACACTTGGTTCTCAAGAGTGGCCCCATCGTAACAGATCGTTGTGTTTCTTTTCCCTGCTGCAGCGTATCATTGGGATACCTCTGACTGGATGCCAAGTGCTCGCTTGTCCGACATTGAGGAAGTGCCCAATTTTGAGACGGCGGATGGAGGCTCGACTCATCACGGCAGCACCAGAGAGCTGGAAACGGATTACTACCTTGGTGGCTATGACATAGATAGCGACTACCCCCCTCCTCATGAAGAGGAGTTTTTAAGCCAGGACCAGTTACCACCTCCTCTTCCAGAGGATTATCCGGACCAATATGAAACCCTCCCGCCCTCGCAGCCCGTCTCAATGGCAAGTACGCTCAGCCCCGATTGCAGGCGGCGGCCGCACTTCCACCCTAGCCAATACCTCCCTCCTCACCAGTTCCCCAATGAGATGGACACCACAGGGCCTCAGACTGGGAACGAATTTAGTACTTTTGCTGTTGGCCCAAGCCAGAACACAGAAAACGTTAGTGCAGGTAAGATGCCCTTATCCTTGCACAACTCTCTAGATGCCTCCTCCTCTGACGTCTCAGCCATCTGCGGCTTTGATGACTCCGAAGTAGCCATGAGTGACTATGAAAGCGTGGAGGAACTCAACCTAGAAAACATTCACATTCCATTTGTGGAGACCCAGCATCAGACACAAGTGTAAAGGAAGCTCCCTTCTTCTACTTTTTCCTCCTCTTCTTTTTTTTTCTTGTTGTTGTCATTTGGTCCAATTAATAGTATAAATATTGAGAAGAAATTTTGCTGAAGGTGTATCTATATATATTGGGCAAGGCAAAAATACAGTATAACCCATTATTAACTTGTTCAGAAATGATACTGTATGTGCAGACATGAAGAGACCAACTGTGTTAAGTGTTATACATCACAAAATTGTTACAGAAAATCTGGAGAGTATGTACCTTCTATTTATTACCAAGAGTAAAACTCAGCTTTTGAGCCAGCGGGAAGTACTAATTGCTACATAATTTCTTTCTCTCCCTCAAAGTTTGATATAATTTTGGTTTGGTATTGTATTATTAAAAGTGTTACAGTGTTACGATCTCCCCATAGTATTAAGGAACTGGTATGGATCCTTCCAAGATGCACTGTTGCATGAAATTTTTTGTGAGTGAAAGAGTGAAAACAATCAATTGCAGAGGCTGCTGTGTACAACACGTCAGACGACTGGAAAAACAGCTTTTATAAATTGACCTATCAAAGACAAGTAACCAATCATTTCTCCATAACTATTTATCTATGCTTTTGTTTGTTACATGGCATTTCATTCTACTTTGTGTGCATATAAAGCAACATATATACAGCGTATATTTGCTTCAAACTGGCCTACTTTGCTTGCCATTTTTTAAAACCTGATCTTGGGTTTATGAGCGTAACTTCACCCCTGAGGACTTGGAGAAATGTCAGAGTTTGGCTCAGTAGTAGCACATTTTTGCCACAGCTGCCTAGGCACAGCCTCCTTTGACTTCTGTATGCAGTGTGAACACATATCTGAAATCATCGGCAAACCCAACTACCTACAAAGCCCTGCTGATTTTTTTTGAAATCCCTTGCTTGTGCTCTTTAACAGCAGTCATGCTACAATTGTCTCAGTAAAATTTGTTGTGATTAAATTGCATATAACAGTTCTGTAACCTCACATTGTTAGGGTAATGTCATTTGGTAAATGTCCATCCTTAGAGTTTTTGGGAAGGGGTCTTAGCACCTGTAAACTGGCTTAGTCGGTGGAACTGCACAAATAGTCTGCGGCCAAAGATCTGGCCTATATTTTATGCTGAATGTGTGATTTCATGGGATTTGAGAACTTCCAGAGATGTTTTGCAGACTTCAGAATACTATTTTGTGATGAGGAAACCCACAGCACCTGTATGTTTTTATGCTTCCCTCAGCCTGATTGGAATAAATTGCCTTTCACACTGACTTGGCCTGAGCAGCTAAGTGCAATGTGGAAATAGGGGATTTTTACTCAGTGTATTAAAGCAGAATATGCATACCTGTTGCTCAGTGCTACAAAAATGTTTGCCATTGAATTTTACAGCATCTAGGTACAGTGAATGTGAATCTGCAGTCTGCACTATTGCTGGAGTTTCATCTATTCCTTCCATGGCATAATTCAGTCATTCTGAAAAGTTGTTGAAGTCATAAATCATTGTTATAGATGAACAGATCATTAACAGGCTTCCTCTGCTGCTTTCCATGTGCTCTCTCTTGGTCAAACATCTTTACTCGATAGCGTGAGCAGTTGTGTTCCAGGGTGTGTTCCTGACTGACTTGAGTTTCACCCAAAATTTGCGGCGGGCCATTTGTTGACATACATGAAATGTTAAATCAGAAATTGCCCCCAACACACAAAAAAAATCGTTACTAGAATGTAATATAAATAACTGCAGCTTGTAACACTTTTAATAAAACAGGATTTCTAAAATTCTCAGAGTAGACGCAGTATGTTGCTACTTCCCTCCAATAGCTCATATAGCTGTGAAAGATTGGTGCAGGTATTTTTTGGGGGCTCATGCAGCAAATTCTTCACTAGAAAACAGTTCATTACAGAGATATAAGAATAAATTGAGTGAACTTCTACGAAGAATGTACTGCACATACTAGTATTATCAAGTGCTCGCCTGCAAATAGTTCCTGTCCATTGAATTTATGAATGTCACTTGGTCTTCTCAAAGTAAACATGCTTCTGTAACAGTGATATATTCCGAATGTGCTCATGGTATGTTTAAACCCCTTTACCCTGCTACTATCCCCGTGTTTTCAAGAAGAAAAAAAAAAGTGTGGATATTTGTATCGCGATTGCAAGGAACTGAGGGATTTGCCAATAAGCCATGAAATGGTTTGGCAAGCCTGGAGGCACAGCTAGAGGATGGCTTGCATGGTTCATGAAGTCCATGTTGCAGGAAGGCAAATGCAATTAGATTCATGTCTCTTCAAGAGTAGGAACATCTGAGTTCAAAAAACAAAGCTGCAAGTTTAGCTGCACTTTCAAAGCTGGTATGACTTTCTGAGAATGTGATGCTCTATTAGCATTGGGCTGTGGTTTGTGTGAGGTTTGTTCCTACTCAATCTTGTTATTTACATTTTTATCCACTATGCAATTAGTTCTGTTCAAGCCCCCAGATAGTTATGAAGTGTCATCTGTTTTCTGTAAGTGAAAATTCTTGAGTAAGCCTGAGACATCAATATCAAAACTTTACTGGGACATATCAAAAGTGTCACAAGGAGAACACCATGGGAACCTAGCAATTGCCATACAAAAAAAAAAAAAAGTCAATGTTTTCTTACCAAGCTTGTTGCCTCAGTAATATCTTGTTGGTAGTGAATTTTTCTAGTAAAATATGCATAAAACCAATGTATAGTACTTTTTCTGTTTTGATGTTGTTGCCTTTTCATTTCACTGATCGCCTACTTATTAAAGTGCTGTTGGGAAGGTGCCAAGGATCACCCGTTCAGCCTTCTCAGTTCCACTCATGATTTCTATACCTCAATATCTTCTCCCCTCCTAATCGAACAGGCCTAATCCGTCTTGAAACAGATGCCACTCTGTGAATGTTGGTATTTCTGTGGCCTTTCTGGTTTTGTTCTGGCTCTTTTAGATAATGAGAAGACCTGAATGCAGATCTCAAGATGAAATACCTCTTAGGGAGTAAAATTTTTATATTAACATCTCTCTTGTTAATCCAAACCATTTTATTTCCTTTATAATTGCTGCTCTACATGGACAAGCCGTAATCTTCTAACCTGGAAGTTAACAACACATTCATAACCTAATGTAAGAATTAGTATTCATATTATTCCATCCAATATATATGGGGTTTTTTTCTGCCATATGGTGGTTTTTATATTGCTGCTGCTGTCATTGCCAAGTCCCTGTTTCAATGAGAGCTTCCCCTCACATTTCTGCTTATCCTGTGTGTCTGTATTTCAATTCACGTCCCTGTAGATGGCTCCACTACACGGTATTTTCTTCCAGAATCATCTTTAGGAGAGGTTTCATAGACTTAATACAGTACTTTTGAATATCAGTCTATTTTAACTATTAGGATCAAGGCAGCCTTTGCTTTTTGTAAAGAAACATCAAAAGAAATAAGCAACTTGTTAAAATGCAAATACATGCTTGTATCAGAAATTACTGACTTTGCCAGGGGTGTATGAGTGTGAGTTAAAGGATGCTTGTTCTGTGCATTCTGATCAGGTGGAAAATGTTATGCACATTGACGGCTTTTTCTTATAGCAAAGGGCCAAGCGTGACACCCAGGAGCTGCAGAATCACTTCCCTCCTGTGGGACCAACTGGACAACCGCAAAGCTGCCTTCCTGTAGAACCCTCCAATAGGGCACAGTGTGTGAAGGCAACCAGCAGGATGTGGCGATGCAGAGATTCATTACAGTACTGGGATTTCCAGGCAATCAAACCATTTTCTTAAAGCTTGGTGACGTCTTTGATCCCGAACCATCCCATAGGTTTCTTTATCCCGTAATTGCAGTAGAAGGTGGGAAGGAGTCAAAGGCTTCTCACTGCCACTGTTTTCCTGAAGTCAGAAAGTTTCTCAAGCGGGCTCTCTCCCTCTGCCTCTGTCACAGACAAGTTCAATTTTTTTCACCCCCCTCCTCTAAATTCTCTAATGTAGTCTGAAGTGTAGTGCAAGCCTTGATGTGTTGGTACCACCTTGAGTCAGAAACTTAGAGTGGGTGCAGCACAGTGAAAAAATGCATCCCACTGAAACGCTGACTGATGGGGAGGCAGCAGCCTGTTGTCTCTGTGAGCCAGGCAGGTGGTAAGCTTTGAGAATGGGTCATGTGCTCTTGGCTCATTATAAATTCCACTGTAAAGAGAAATGTGGGCTGGACAGGATAAATGGTTAAGAACACAGCTTTAGTGTGTCTTGATAGCTTATAATAACAGCAGTCAGGGGAGGCAGAGTTGAAGAAGCCCTGGACCAGTTCTGTTAAGCTTAATTTGAAAAAGTAGCATCCTTAATATTGGAGAAAACCAGCTATTTTAAACCAGTAGTGAAAATATATCAACCTTTGTTGGTATCTTTTGGAGCTATTCACTAACTAATAACAGACATTTCATAGGTCTCCATTGAGAGAGCTACATCTTCAGGTTCCTTCTCTGATGGTTTACCATCATTTCCCATGCGGTAAATCTTTGCTTTTTGCCTGTTTGCATCTCTTTTCCTTTCAATACACCAAACTATGATTTGAGCCTTAGAAATTTAGACTATTGCCCATTATCCATGGCTTTTAGCCTGTGTTTCATAAACTTGACATTTAACATCTCCATTATCAGAAGGGCCATACAGTCAGTAAATTAGATGCGTCATCCAAGGGATGGGTGGATGGGGAGGAAATGAAATTAAATTCATTTCTTTATGTAATAATGAGAAGCAATAATTGCAAATATGTCGTATTACACAAAGGCCATAAGTAATCTTTACCAGTGTTAAGAGTGCACTTGAACTGTATTATGGAAAGAGATTGGAGCCCTCAGAACCGTAGGATTCTTCTGTCATGGGAATACCTGAATCACTATGATTTAACAATGCAACGAGCCCATACTGCCGCTTTTCAGAAGGTGACAAAGATGTTTAGGAGTGAAAGCAGTTCTCTTTAAAGCACTGTATCGGAAAAGATTGTCTTGTAAATTTTACCTGCCACAAGCAGGCTGGTTTGTAAAAGATGTATGTTTTGGTGTTTAAAAAGAAGTTTATAAAATAATGTATATAATGGTTTCAGATTACCAGGCTTTTGTAGATATTTGATGCCAATCAGGTCGCTTTAAATTTTTTGTTTGTTTGTTTGTTTGTTTGTTTGATGTAATTCTAAAGAGTCATCAAAGTCGGTTTAAACTTCTAAGGTAACAGCAAAAAAAAGAAAAACAGAAAAAAGTTTTAGATTTGAGAAGTTTTTTATCATTTCAAAATGTACTGTAACTTTCCCTTGGGTTCAGCTCTTTTTGTTTAACTTTTTTCTGGTTTTAAGAAGATGTTTTTTATTGACTTTTTTTAAATGAATGTGTTTTGCACAAAAAATATAGAGATATGATTTTTATGCCATTTCAAGTAGATATTAAGAGATGTCATTTCTCTGATGACAACAAATTCAACCTTATGCAAAAGGGAAGGTTTATCACTTTAAGTGGGTATAGTCCTTCATCCAGAAACTAATTGTTCCTTCATAATTGCTGTTGGCAGTATTGTCTTGTGTTCTTTTGCTATAAAAACAAAACAACATAAAAAAACATGTACAGGTTTGTAACTGCCAAAATTTGCTAAAGTTGATGGTTAAAACAAGTTTTCCAAGTAAACAAAAAGAAAAGCCCAGTTGTGTTGACTATTTTTTTATTTTTCTCCTATTTTCAAAGAAGGGAACAAGATAAGACACATCGGTTCTGCCAGGAATGTAGTGTTTCATTGCAGACAATGCTACTTTTTTGGACTCCTCAAATTTCTTTCATTATTACATGGCAATTCCTCCATAGGGGCCCCTACTTGCAGTGCAAAGTTTTCTTGGCAAGAGTTGCATGGCTGCTGTGGGTACGCTAAGCCTGCGGCCTAATTAAATGTGCAAAAGATGCAAATGACATCATTTCATCACGTAGCCATCTAGATAGTGAGCTCCATCAACCGAGACAATTTCAGGGGACAGTCCAGCTGTCCTGTGTTAGCTGCTTAGCATGAGTACAAGGGACAGGTATGTAAAGCAGCAGCCCACTCTGCAGCACTGCGGGAGAGATTTGCCTCCTGCCGTGGGCATCTCTGTCCTCCAGTATCGTGCCACTGGCATCTGGGACCAACTGGGACAAATTTTGGGGTGTGTAAGCACTGCCCTAGAAAAGAGCTGTCATGGTGTTAGACACAATATTCAGTCTGCTCAGGGGGTTGCATTCAGGGACACCCCATTTACTTCTTCATCACATCTGTTGAACTCCACAGGCTGAGCCGCCACAGCTGGGCTAGACTGAAGCGTGGCTATCCCAGATGCAATGTAGGAAGAAGGGGAGATGTTCTTTCCGGAGCTCTTTGAATGCCCTCCTGTGACACAGCCAGGAGCATGGCTCATGATGCTGGGGAAGCGGAGGGATGCAGCCTGCAGTGTGGTATCCCATTAAAACACGTAGGTCGCAGCAGTGTCTCAGCCTAGCCTGACAGCCAGTGCACAAATACCCTTGCTCAGTATTCTTGAAAGAGTAGTTTAAGCTATGGAAAGGCAAAATATCAAGTCAATATTAGAAGTGTTGCTTCCCTCAAGAACACCTAAGTTTTCTTCCTAGAATGGATGAGTCCCTTACTTTAGCCAGTTTCCCATTTAATTTTCTATTTCTGTATTCCCTGCTTGTAGAGGAGCTCTTCTTTTCTACATTTCCCAATAGATTTTGACACAATCTCAGGGAAATATTTGTGGCAGCAGAAGTAGCATGAGAGCTCAGTGAGGCTCACTGTTACAGTCATAGAATCATAGAATGGCTTGGATTGGAAGGGACCTCAAAGATCATCTAGTTCCAACCCCCTTGCCATGGCAGGGACATCTCCTATTAGTTCAGGTTGCTCAGTGCTCCATCCAGCCTGGTCTTGAACAGTTCCAGGGATGGAGCATCCACAATCTCCTTGGGCAACCTGTGCCAGTGCCTTGCCACCCTCAGGGTAAAGAACTTCTTCCTTAGATCTAGTCTAAACCTACACTTGTTCAGCTTCCACCCATTACCCCTTGTCCTATCGCTACAGGCCCTTGTAAAAAGTCCCTCTCTAGCCTTTATGTAGGCCTCCTTCGGGGACTGGAAGGCTGCTATAAGGTCTCCCCAGAGCCTGCTCTTCTCTAGGCTGAACAAGCCGAACTCTCTCAGCCTGTCCTCATGGGAGAGATGCTCCAGCCCTCTGACCTTCTTGGTAGCCCTCCTCTGGACTTGCTCCAACAGCTCCGTGTCTTTCTTGTGTTGGGGGCGCCAGAGCTGGAGGCAGCACTCCAGGTGGTGTCTCACAAGGGCAGAGCAGAGAGGCAGAATCACCTCCCTCGACCTGCTGGTCACACAGCTCTTGATGCATCCCAGGATATGGTTGGCTTTCTGGGCCACAAGTGCTGCAAGACAGAGCAGAATGTTACACAAGGAAGCAAATCTAGTTCGGAGAACACTGAAGACTAAATGACACAAAAGTTTCATGTCCAAAGCTAGAGATAGGGAATGACATCAGTATTTCTTTTAGGATGAACAAGATGAGAATTGAGATGGCAAACAGGTCAAAATGCATGTTTCTTGTCAAAATGGAACCATCACCACTGGTTGTCCCCTTAATTTGGGCCAAAACTAAGTTATTTCTTCCTTCTTTGTGTTACAGGAACAGGTTGTGTAAGCTTGCAGCTCTCCAGTCCAACATAGTAGAAACCACTCCCCCAACACCCCACCCCTGTTAACACTGCAGTGCTGCTAGTGCATAAAGACATACAGCAGTAGAGCCGCTGTGATCTAAAACTAAGGAGGTAACATCTACTGAGAAAAAATTAGAAGGAGCACATAATAAAATGACAGTTTAAGTAATTTTAGTGAGCCTGGATTTTTTCACACAGAAGCTATTCCTTTCTTTTCACAGAAACGTGTTTAATGCAAAACACCTTGAAAATCAGAGTTAGATGGCTGGCCGTGGCATTTCCAGTCCTTCAGAAAAACTTGGAGGGTTCCTACGGTATCTTAGGGATCAGTCAGGTTGACGACGAGAGAAGGAGACAGTCCTTCCTATCTGCAAATTTACTCAGCGTCTCCATATTCAGATTAAAGACATTTCCCCACTGGTAATACCTTTCCTACTTCCACTTTTCATCCTGCCTGCCCCCAATTTTATTACGCGGTGGGGGAAAAAATCAGTGCAATGACTGTGACCTTCTCTCAAGTTCAAAGAAAGCAATTTAGAAACCCCCTACCTCTTCTCAGCCAGCAGTCCTATGCCGCAAGGAAGAAAGGCTTTTCCAGAAAGCACGTTGGCCTGCGGAAGGAAGGGCTCCTGGCTGCAGAGAGAAATATAGGAGGGGAGGAAAATCTAACAGCAGGTGGACATCAAGTTCTTCCTCTCTTAGTTTAACTCTTTCAGATGTGTGTTCAACCCAGCAGTACCAACGGTCATTCTATACATGTATTTAGCTCGTATCACAGTTAAACTTGCTTTTCTAGCCTTCCAGAGGCTGCTTAAATTTCCTCCTTCTAGCACATGGAACCCTCATGCCCCTGCTTCTGGGGTGGAGGAGAGGTCATCTAGCAGGGTCCTTACAGAACTCAATGAGCCAGACCCATAAAGAGTTGGTGACCAGCCCTGGCAGGGTAAACCCTGTAGTGTCCCTAAGGCCACTGCCGTGTTGCTTGTAGGTGATGTATGGCCAGGGACAATCAGACACAAGCCAGTTAAGGGAGCTTTTATTCACAGGCATCTAAATTGTAACTCCAGTGCCAATTTGGTATGACTTTTACTTTAGGAATAACTTTCTACGGCACATCTAACTTGAGCTACCCTAGAGCCAATGGACTGCCACAGGCACCTCCCACAGGAGATATACTTTACAAGCTAAGAGTAAATCCACCGAGCCCTGTGGACACCACTACTCTCAAGATACTGCCTAGTGAAGAAAGAAGGCACAAAGAACCAGCTGCACAGAAGCTAATTCCAGCTGTCCCACGTGGCTAGTTCTTGGCTTGCTCAGACATGTCATGAATTTCTCTCAAGGGAAGAATTCTGCTGTAGACTGGCCAAGCAGAGAAAGCAGCTGCCTGCTGCAACCTACTGAGTAGTTGTGAGAGTGTTCACAAGGTCATTTATGTACCAGATAAGAGAAACTGTGAAGAAAAACTCTTTTTTTTCCAAATCACTTCAAGGGGTTTATTTAAAACAAGGTGATCATATCTTCACAAAAACAACATGTGAGGATTCAAGCAGCACAAGTAATTCCTTCTTAATAGACATAAAAGATGATGTGTTGGTTTTGTTAAGTCCATTAAGTCTCTTCTGTTGTCTTCATTAACTTCACATGGTCTCCCTGAGCATGGGATGTTTGTAGCTTAGCAGATGGGCCATTATCACTGCCTACATAGAAACAGGAAGGGTTTCTCCTGGAAATTGTTTGTTAGGGAAACTTAAATATGCTACTTAAAGTTAGGTGTGAATTGACGGGTTACAGGGAGACCAAGTTCCTGTCAGTCTCCATCCCACTTAGCGCAAAGCAGGATCAACTGTTTTTGTGCTTCTTGTGGGGTTTTAATACCTGGAGTACTGAGGCTGCTGTCTGCAAGGCTTTCAGCACAAAAAGTGTGTGCCTTGTGTTTCCTTCCCAGCAAAAATCAAAATGCAGTCATGGGGGGAGGATTCCTGTCATCTGCCCTTAGTTGTCTACAGTGGTGGTGCCTCCACCTGAGCCAGTCATCCTTGGCTTCTTTATATTCAATGAAGGGATCTAGGATGCAAAGTCATCTCGCTTGTTAGTACCTGCTTCAGAAGAACACCAGCTGAAAAGATATTATTTGTCTTCAGTGACCGTTAAGGATTCCAGATGATAATCTCAGACATGAACTTCTATTGGGATCCTATGTATTCCACCTCCAGTGCATCATTTGCTATCAGGAATTGTTGTTTAATGTAATTAAGTATATTTGCTCCTACAAGACAGAGACATTAGCAAACTGTAGAGAGGTGAGAAGAGTGCCATTAAGAGAGTGAGAGGCTGGAATATATGTCATGTAGGGAGAATTTAAGGGTCCCAACCTACTTTGTTCTGTGATTTAATCTATTTCTGTGCTTTCTATCCTAAGAAATAGTTTGTTTTCTATTCTACTGATTTTCCTCCATTGTGATGTATAAATATTATTTGCCTTTCATAAATTATTGTAAACATAAATCTTATTTAGTAGGTCCTCAGGAAAAATTACCTTGTATTATGACTGCTTACTGCTCAGTTTTAGTAGTACTAATTAATGCAAACTTCAAAACCATGTCAGTCTATGAAAAATAGTTATTCCTACGGCAAGAAGGCAATGCTCTGATTACAGAGCAGGAGGAGAGCTGGATTTGCTCCAGTTGTGAGCAAAGGGTCTACACAAACCTAAACTAATGTAACTGCAAGAAGTGAGACACTTACGTACTCACAGAGCTGATGCCACTATTCAAATATGAAGCAGTGGAGATCCTGGATCAAGAGGTTCTAAGTTAGCATATTATATCCTAAGCTGTGAAGAGTCTAGGTCAAAGAATAGCAAGTCTGGAGGCAGCCAAGAAAGCATGCCTTTTTTACATGAAAAGCTACTCTTGTAAATTCCATAATCATCTCTTATTAGTGGTAATGAGCACTTCTGGTAGGACAGGAGGACGTGAGCTTGCCCTGCCCTCTCAGTGACGCAGGATTTCTTCAGGACACAGCAGAGCCAGAGGTACCAGGAGGATGGCAGTGCTGCAAGATGGCAGGAAAAGACAACACTGTAATACTGCTAAGTGCCAAGCTATGCTGTACTGTGCAGCCCTCTCATTCTGGAAATGGCAACATTTTTTCCCCAGGCCAGAGGTAAGGCCGCTTTAATTCCTTTGATTATTGTTCTTATTGAGTGATAAATTGGAGCCTTTTTGTGAAAAAGTGACTGTAGCTAGGTGGGGGGGCAGCGCTCCCCAAATGAGATCCAGAGAACACGGAGAGCTTCATTGCTCTAGCTGGCGATGCTAAAGAGGATGTCACAGTCAAAGCAGTCCCTACTTAAGGAATTTTATTTAATTCACTGCTAGTTAGTAACAACTTTTGATTATGTTTTTTAGTGAAGCAAGGTAAAAAATTAAGCCAACACCTAGAGAAATGCCTAATTCACAAACTGCAGTCCCTCAGGGTTGTCGCTGATCTTGTGTGAGTGGGTCATGGCTGCAGTTCCTCAAGGGTGTCCATACTCTAGCGTAGGTCACCCACAGCTGCAGTTCTCAAAGGTACCTTCTCTGGCATGGATGCTCTTTCCAAGAGCATCTCCAGCCATGTCCTCAACAACATCTCCTACATATTTCTTCATGTGTCTTTTCCCATGTGTCTTAACCCTTTTCTTTGAATATGTTTGAGGATGAGGTTTCAGCACATGATTAGTTGTTTGCATCATCTTCAGAGCTGAATGGAACCACCTGTGACCAGCATAGAGCAGCCACTTGCCTCCTACCACACAGATCACTCATGAACCTCCATGCCACCAAAACTCTTCAGTTTCTGACCAACGCAATGCCTTCATTTCATTGTCTACTCTCCTGCTCCCCTCCATGCAGCCATTGACTTGGCTGTGGTGTCAATCCTTAGCAGCTCTTCTTGCTCCTTCCCCTGAGATCCTGGTATTTTCTTCCTTTCACGATGATAAGAAAGCTTCTCATCTTCTGCAACAATTGCCATGTTTTATCTTAAACATCTGGTTACGAGACTGGTCAGGCTAGCACCAACTCACTTGCCACAGCTTTTACTGCCCTAAAGAATGCTGTGCTGCCTCTAAGTAAAGTTTCTGAGACCTCACCAGTCTGGCAAGTAACATAGCATCTCTGGTACCAAAATCTTTCATTTAGGTTGAGCTTAGCAAAACTCTGCCTGAGCTGCTGTGGTTGGTACCATTAGGTTGCGCTGGGCTCTGATAACTCCAAGACACAGTGTCCTCTTTCTGCCTGGTAAATCCTTAAAGGAAAGTGGGGTTTTTTTGTCCTTTCCGCTACCACTGTTAAGTATCTCTTCCTTTGAAAACTACAACCTCAATAGCTGACTAGTTTCCAACTCAAAAGATGTTATATCAAACCATTGTCAGCCTTACTGTTGAGAAGATACTAGAATTATATTAGTCCTTCTATAGACCATAGACCTGTGCAGCATTATTGAGTCAAATTATTGCTACACTGTTTCAACATAAAGAAAGAAAAGTAACTGCCCTTTGACTATTTTGTCCTTAAGCACTGGGTGATTCAATCTCTGTCTAGAGTAGTTGACTATGGACTAGCTCACCTCTACCTGTAATCAGTGTATAGACACCTGCCCTTCCCACCTACATTTACATTTAAATAAGACTATGTGGGATTCAGTCCTTAAATATAGCACTCTAGTGTCACTTCAAATGACAGTTATCTCACTTAGTGTCTGGTCTGGATGGACAGAGCTGACAGAGGGCGATAGATTCTGTGCCAGATTTGGCAGTCTCATAACCTAGTCTCTGACTTAGTAGACTGCATGTTCAGTTGTCTGTATTTAGGCAACTGATTCATTCCCAACTCCTTGAAAAAGCTTACTTCCCACATTCCTCCTATTCCTTTGCTGCTTGAATGAGAACTGAATGATAGTCACTGTTTACATGACAGTGCTGCTGGGCTGCAGTTGCAGGTGTGTAGTAATTAAGACTGCAATCATCTCTTTGCTTCCTTCTTCTCTGCTATTCCATAATTCATATGAACTCAGCCAGCATTTTTCATCCAACCATAAACCAGTGACCATGTCCACGTCCATCCAGTTCTGTAACTGAACTCCAAACCCTGCAGCACACGGAGTCTGACATTCCCTCCTGCTCCGTGTTCCTCCTTGGTATGACAAGTTTTGAAGTTATGGCCACTATGTCTGTTGTAAAGTACCGTAAGTATATGGCAACTATTGTGTACAAAACTGGAGCTCAAACTGATTGAGGTCTCAGCTAAAAGCCATGGAAAGGCACATATGCCCAGCATTTAGGGCCGAATGAGACTGCAGAGGCTGACATAACTGGGTGAAAAAAATACTAGCACTGTAAGAAAAAAGAAGTTACAGAAGTTCTTAAAAAGCTTGAACATCACACTGGTAAATGAAAGAACTGTGGGTCATCATCTTTAGACACATTTGCAGAAGAGCATAGAAAGGCTCTCTTCTTAGCCCAATCTCATTCATAAAAATGATCTGGAAATGTGTAAAAGTCTTTGCTTGGATAATTAATAGATAGCAGAAAGACACAGAACTAGCGTGTGAATGGTGAATAATTATGAAAGCCTGTTGATTATACAAAACAGAATGGAGCGCATAGCAAACCAGGACCATTTGAGAAAATTGAGGATTTTTTCAATACAAGCAAATTAATTTAACTCAGACAAGTGAACACAGATCTCTTCTACAAGTTGAACAAACTGTGAATTGGTAGTGTGTCTCAGCAAGCTGAACTCAGAAATAGAGTAGCAGATAATCCTTTGAATAAACACTTAGGTGTCATGATGGGAGCTTGATCTATGGCTGAGAAGAAGTCTTTGGCTGCATGAGGCAGGAAATAAAAAATAGGAGTAGGTAGATGATATTTCCAGGTTTACTAAGACTCATTCAAATCCTTACAGTTCAAAAAGGGATGTTGAAAAGCTGCAATCCATTGAGAAAAGCTGCAAGAATGATCTGAGAATTGGGATCCAAATTTACAATGACAAAATACAATTTTGGGAGGTCTGTTTATTTAGTAATCAAAAGATGTTAAAAATTGCTAGAGAATTTTTTTTCTATTTTAGACTATATCTGTAGACAGGCAGGGAGTTAACATCTAGAAATTACTCACTTGGAACTTGTATTGTCCGTTACGGAACATCTTTAGATCACTCTGATCTTAAATCTGTCTGTCCTTAAACACATCTTCATCTGTCTCTCTGACAGACATGCTATGGTTCAAGTAAAAGTTGCAGAAGCGACAGGACGCCCAGGAGAGTTTTTCAATCTGTGGTAAACAAGAAGCCAGCCAATGTGGTCAGAATTGATCCTTTCTATTATTAAAAAAAGTATTCTTTCACACAAAGAGGAAATGAAAACTCTGTGCCATACAAAATTCCCTTTAATGCTGAGCAGACTCTGTCTGGAGAGCCCCCCCAAGCTGATGTCTGCCTGGTGACCATCACTGCAGCCCGGCCAAGGTCTGCAGCTGGGCACAAGAGCTGAAACTCTTTGAACCTTTGCTAGTGATTGATGAGGGCAAGAGGGGTGATTTCTGAGCACTCATTCATTGCTTGCAGTATTTTTTTGTTATTTCTCCACCCACTTGTTTTCTTTCTTAAATCGTATTTTTAATCAAGGGACATTTCATTATATTGACTGCAATACTGAAAGCATAAGACTTCAGCAATATTACTCCAAAACTCTTTCTGAGGGGATTTGGCATTTGCAAAGGAATTACTCATTATGCACTCTGTAGGAAGAAAGAAATTCTCCTCCAAATTACCAAGGAAGGTGTTTTTTCTTTTTCTTTTTTTTCCCCTCTCTCTTGTTTGCTCGGATTTCTTGAGCCAGAGATGTTTTTTGGTATTAGATCATTGCTTTGACGTTGTTTCTTCATAGGAGACTAATTTTAGGGAGCAATGGAGTTTATCATGCAAAGGAGAATTACTCATTGCTTACAGGAACTAAGCAAAAAAGAAAAACTTCAAACTGTCAAAAGCACTCACTAGAAGCTCTGACTTTGAATGTTTTAGCTATCAAAAAGTCCTCTGGCATGTTCCCACACACAGATAAATGAGGAAGAATAACGGCTATACTCTTGGTAGCACAAATGAACGCAGCGTAGGGACTTTCAGCTAGGTCCTCAAATTAGAATTTGCATTGCAGTGATATGACAACAACATCCTGAGATGTGTTACAGGGAAAACTGCTATGTTGGGTGTTCCTGCTGCATCCCGCAGAACTATTGTGCTAACTGTTGTGTAAGCGCTCACAAACACACTGCCACAGTCCAATGGGGCTCAGCAGCAGAAGGCAGTTAGTGAGTTTTGCACAGGGCTGTATCAAGTTAGGTGTCTATGATTCACTGAATTTCAGGGTTACAGCCTCCTGAAAGACTCGGTGTCAATACAGGTTTTCAGTATTTGGAAGAAAATCAGTTACTCATTTAACATATATGAGCTGATAAACACTGGAAGGATTGCAGATAAACAATGCAGTTACCCACCCTGGTTCCATGATGCTCCTGAGAAACTTCACAAAATCCAAGCTATGTATTTTAAGTTATGGGTCTATAATTGACTGTAACCAAGTCACCATCTCTCAGCTGATCTTTTAACTGTCTTCCAGCATGTTGTCAACACCCCTCTCCAGTTGTGAAGTAATACAGAATAATTCAAAATTTAAGAATAATCCAAGAATAATTATAATAATAATTTAGAAAAAATTATAATAATAATTTAACAATAATTTAAAACACTTAAGAGTGTAATCAAGTACCTATTATGTGATAAGCAACACAAATTACTTACTGATCTCAAACTTATCCAGTGAAAACAATGTCTCCCATGAAAAGCTGTTTTGTTGGTTAGCAGCCTCAGTGCCAATGAAAAGCATCCTTCTCCCTGTTGATTCAGGGCCCTTCCAAATTCTTCCCCACATCATAGGATCATATCGAAGGCTGAAGAGGGAGAAACTGTGCTCCTATACATTCTTAACTTAATTGCTAAGAAAGGTGTAAATCATATTTTCCTGCCCTCCTAAATAGAGAATGGAGCAACCTGACAGGCAAACAGCCAGTCTCCACTGGCCAGGGGAGCAGCAAGGCAGAAGATGTCAGTTCTGTCCAGCACTAAGACATCTTCGTGCTTGCTTGGGTCTTTTTGTGGTTGCTATCTCCATATTCGAGAGGTGGTGTCCCTACCCATGACAGGGAGGTTGGATTACATGATCCCTAAGGTCTCTTCCAACCTAGGCCATTCTATGATTCTATGATACCATTCTTTCTTTTCAGCCTGAAAGACTGGACCTTGCATCAGTCTCTACTTGAATTGTTGTTCTCTTTCTAATCTTTACTTTGCTGTCTGGAAAGAAGCAGGAGAACATATGAACAAAGAAGTAAGGTGAGAGGAAGGGAAAGAATAGCCCAGGGAACCCATGTTGAGGCTGTGTATGAAAAGGCATCTTTAACTAAAATGAAGTCCAAACAATAGTCAAGTTAAAGGAATTGTTTTCTCTACTGTGTTTTGGCTGGTTGGAGATTCTGGGCATGACCTGAGTGAGTCACAGCAGTAGGGGATGCTATGTACAAACTGGCATTAATGGCTCACTAGCCAACTGCCTGTATATCCCCATTCCATCTCATCCCGATGCCTGGTTCCCTCCTGTGTGCCCTCCATCTGTGCGGCTGTCCCCCTAACAACCAGCTTCTGCACCCTCACCTATTGCTAACCCACACCAAGGAGGTTCTTGTCTTCAGACTGGGCTCGTGGCCCCTGGCTTTCTGTCAGGAAAGGATCCCAGGGCACCTGCTTTTGTGCTACCAATTGTGTTCAAAGCTAAGCTACTTTAATCATCTGCGCAAAGCGGGGAGTGAACTGCCTGGGAGCCACCGCTCTGGACATGATAAGGTGGTGCTGTCAGGAGCCAGCATGCCTGTGGTGGCTGTGATAAGCAGAGCCATTCCTCCTCCCTATGCTCTTTCTGCCCAACGAGACCTCATGTTTTGTTTCTCCAGATGCATCTATTGCATCACCTCCCAGAGCACAGGGTGACGATGCCTCTGTCCTGTAAATGCAGGGCAAGTAGAAGCTGAGTAACGGCAGCAGGGCTGATTATGAAACTGCCACTAGACACACAAGTTCTTTTCATCTTTTGCTTTCTCCCAATTCCTGACTGTAACATAAAAGCTTTATTTCTCAAAGTTAGTTGGGGTTTTTTTTATACTTTCTCTGAAAGTGGATTAGAGTAGCTAAAACACCCTCCTGTGCCCACAGAAACCACCCTAAACCACAGTTCAACATGAGCAGGGAATGAGTGGCATTTGAAAATATAATTTGTGAACTAGGTTAGAATGTAATCAAATACCACATTGGAGAAGAGAAGCCTGGTAGAAATGTTTGCACGTGGCCACAACAGAATTGTAGAATCATAGAATCAAAAAGGTTGAAAAGGACCTGAAGATCATCAAGTCCAACCTACAGCCCTACACCACCTTAACACTAAACCATCTCCTGAAGTGCCACATCCAGCAGGTTTTTAAACATGTCCAGGGGTGATGACTCTACCACCTCCCTCAGCAACCCATTCCAATGCTTCACCACCCTTTTGGTGAAGACGTTTTTCCTAATATCCAATCTAAACTTCCCCTAGCGCAGCTTGAACCCATTCTCTCTTGTCCTGTCACCATTCACTAGGGAGTGAGGCCAACACCTGTCTCACTACAGCTGCATTTCAGTTGTAGAGAGGAATAAGGTCTCCCCTCAGCCTCCTCTTCTCTAGGCTGAACAGCGCCAGCCCTCAAGAAATTGGCTGCTGGAACAACGTGGACTTCATAGCCATATCAGTAGTGATTTCCTAAAAACCTATGAGCATTTTGCCTACTTGGATGTTGGATTTTCCCTCAGTTAAAATGGACAATCGTTACTGATAAATTTCCTCATTTCCTTCTAGATTTTCAGAGTTTTACAATGAAAAAAATCAATATTCGGGGAAGGGGAGTGGGGAGGAAGGAAAAAAAAGTGTTTGAAATGACAAATACAATGTAATCTTTGTTGGAAGGAGGGATTTCAGATAAGTAGCCAAATGGTGCTGAGAGGAATAGAAATTCTGGTGACAGATGCTG
Organism: Apaloderma vittatum; assembly: GCF_000703405.1. Classification (NCBI taxonomy): domain Eukaryota; kingdom Metazoa; phylum Chordata; class Aves; order Trogoniformes; family Trogonidae; genus Apaloderma; species Apaloderma vittatum. The sequence goes on from NW_009709607.1 coordinate 23,658, forward strand.
ATCACAAAGGAAACCTCATTTATTATCTTGACATGTCATTTTGGTGCTTTTAACATCTTTAATCATTGTCAAGCAAGAACAAGAATCCAAAATAACCGAACAGCTGCTTGTTTCCAATTTCTTGGTATGGAAAGGAAATCTTTGCTTTTACTCCAACTCCCTGGATAAATACTCTCTTTCATGGATTTTATTTCATTCTAATCCTCCTAGTGCATATGTGAAAGCAATTGTGTATAAATACACAAGGCAGCTGTAGCCATATTGGATAATAGGCCTGTAATTACTTCTCTGATTTAAAGCCTAATAGTTTACTCCACAACTGTTGTGATCCATTTTTATTAATATTGCAATAATTTTGATGCCCTTTTGCTAAGTTACGTACCATCATCTCCCAAAATAAATTGACTACTTACAGTATAAAGGATAATTAGAATTTCCCTCAGTATGGAAATACTTAACTCTCGAGGGACCAAATCAATCTGTTTACAACAGGAATTTAGGAACTAGGTTACACCAAAAGTCTATGGCTAAGCTGGCCACAGATCTCAGTGCTGCCAAATTTATTACTGTTCACCATGCTACCCTCAATGTAAAAAAATTTTGAGGTTTTTCTTCCCATCTGCAGAAAAAAAAGATGGAAATAAAGGAGTAAGACTTGGATCCATTTAGGGACTGTTTTACCTGGGGTTTCGCCTACGTGTGTAAGACTCTAGAAAGGCCATAATAGCTCAGGTAAAAGGTCAATCTGGACTCAGAACCTGTGTGAGGACTTGAAACACCTATGGAAACCCCAGCACATGGATGTGTGCTCCATTTCTGAAGTCCACACAGTGATCTCTGGCTGCTGTGTCTCCAGAATAACATAACATATAATCAGCACCTGCAGAAAAGCAATAATTCTTGGGGGCAGGGAGGTGTGGTGTGGGGGAAGAAAA
>NW_009709607.1:24602-25272 GCF_000703405.1 Apaloderma vittatum
AGCAGGAATACATGATTGCCCAGGGAAGGGCAACAACAGGACGACCATGTATGACATTTCCCACTAATAATTTCAACTTTCATAGAATCATAGAACAATTCAGGTTGGAAAAGACCCTTGGGTTCATCGAGTCCTACCATTAACCCTCCACTACAAGTTCATCCCTAAACCATATCACCCAGCCGTCTTCAGCCATCTTCTTCTCAGGACATGTCCTGTTTAACAAAACTGATCTCCTTCTATGACAGGCTGAATGGCTTGTTGGATGAATGAAAGGCTGTGCATGTTGTCTACCTTGACTTTAGCAAGACATTTGACACTGTTGCCCACAGCATTCTCCTACAGAAATTGACTGCTCTTGGCTTGGATGGGCATACGCTTTGCTGGGTGGAAAACTAGTTGGATGGCCGAGTCCAAAGAGTTGTGGTCAACAGAGTTAAAGCCAGTTGGTGGCTGGTCACAAGTGGTGTCCCCCAGGGCTCAGTACTGGGGCCGGTCCTGTTTAACATTTTTATCCATGATTCGTACCAGGGGATGGAGTGCAGCCTCAGGAAGTTTGCAGACAACACCAAGCTGGGTGGAAGTGTTGATCTGTTTGAGGGCAGAGAGGCTCTCCAGAGGGATCTGGATAGGCTGGATCACTGGGCCAAGGGCAACATCACCAAATTCA
>NW_009709607.1:25322-36560 GCF_000703405.1 Apaloderma vittatum
GGCTACAGTCGTGGGGAGGATGGGGTGGAGAGTTGCCAGGCAGAGAGTGATCTGGGAGTGCTGATGAAAAGCTGACTGAACATGAGCCAGCAATGTGTCCAGGTGGCCAAGAAGGCCAATGGCATCCTGGCCTGGATCAGGAATGGTGTTGTCAGCAGGAGTAGGGAGGTGATCATGCCCCTGTACTCGGCTTTGGTGAGGTCCCACCTTGAGTACTGCGTCCAGTTTTGGGCCCCTCACTACAAGAGGGACATTGAGGTGCTGGAGAGGGTACAAGGATGGCTGCCAAGCTGGTAAAACGCTTAGAACACAAGTTGTATGAGGAAAGGCTGAGGGATCTGGGGCTGTTCAGCCTAGAGAAGAGGAGACTGAGGGGAGACATCATCGCTCTCTACAACTACCTGAAGGGAGGTTGTAGTGAGGCGGGGGTTGGTCTGTTCTCCCTCATGGTGATAGGACAAGGGGAAATGGCCTTAAGTTTTGCCAGGGGAGGTTCAGGTTGGATATTAGAAAGAATTTCTTTACTGAAAGGGTTGTCAGCCATTGGCACAGCCTGCCCAGGGAGGTGGTTAAATCACCATCCCTGGAGGTGTTTAAGAGACAAGTAGACGTTGTGCTGAGGTACATGGTTCAGTTGTGTTGATAAGGTTAGAACAAAGGTTGGACTCTATGATCTATTCCAACTGAAACTCTTCCGTGATTTGTGCATTTGGTAACCCTCAACAGGGTTAAAGTTATTCTCCTCTATTATGTGTGCGGAGGCAACACTGGTGTATGAGTACTGGTGTCACTTCATGTTTTCTCCAACATATCTGGTCATTTATTTTATCCTCCTGGGTTAAATTCTTCCATCACAGAAATGTTTGGACACTGGAAATTTGGAAGGCTTTAGCTTGTCCTTACTGGCATAATATAAATAAATTACACACATTAAAACTGAAATTCTTTTTTGCCACTTTATTGAAAGTACAAAAACTGACTCATGGAGTAAAACTCCTCATCTAATTGGGGCTTTGAAACAACTTGAGTTTCTTAAAGTGATTTCTCACAGCTCCAAGTCAATACGTGAAAATTTATTCCCTGTAAATGTAAATTCATTTACTGGTAGGCCAGGATTGTCCCATCATGAATTGATATCTGAATTTCCTAGAATTTCCCCAAGAGTTCTAACAGTTACAAATTCTCTATAAGCCCATTGCTTTAGTTAATAATTCCAAGGGAATGGAAGGCAGCAACTGTGATGCCAAATTTTATAGATAGTTCCAGGTAACTACAGATAAGTAAGACTGACCACTCCACTAAGCAAATAACTGAAAGCTATGATAGAAAATAGAATTAGAGAAGAGACAGCATTTATTTGGTTGACAGAAGTAATTTCTCACAAATTTACTTAAGTTCTCTGGAGAAGTCAGTAAGTATGCCCAGGGTCTCTAAAAAACTTTCAGTATGGTCCTGCAAGAAAAAATCACCAAAGATATTAAGCTAATGTGCAAAAACAGAGATTCCTCTGGGGGAAAACATAGTTAAAACATTTGAAATAAAAGCTGAGGTCATGAGTTCTACTATCACAGAGAGGTTACAAAAAGAATTTCAGAAATATCTGTGCTAGAATCTGGGCAGCTCAACATATTCATAAATTATTCATAAATGTAGTGTACCAAAGCATGCAAATAATAGAAATCTATTCAGGATAGTCAAAATTAAAGCTGACTGCAAACAGTTGAAGAAGATTAACACAGTTCTGAGTAGCTGTATGAAAAAATGTCAGATGAAATTCTATGTTGATAAATGCCAGGTACTGCACATTATAAAACATAGCTCAAACTGTATAAAGCAGGTTCTAATGATGTATTTTTATTCAGAAAAGAAACCTAGGAGTCTTTGTGAGCAGCCATTGTGAAAACGAAGTTTCCTCTGACAACATCAAATTAGTGTTCCGAAATTGCTCAAAACCAATTCTTACTAGGAAATATTGGGAAAGAAATTGAAAATACAGGTAAAAATATACTTCCGTCTAAACCCATAAAACATCCTTAACGTCAATTCTTTGTTTTTTGCTGGTCTTCCATCACACATATAACAGAGCTGAACTGCAAGAAGGTGCAGAAAAGGACAACAACAGTGGTATTCCACCATACAGGAAAATAATGTATATTAAGATATTTCATCTTAGAGAGGAATAGCAAAATGTTTTATGATAAAGACCTATAAACACTTGAAATGTTGAACATTTGTGCAGAGAAAATGCCTAGAAAGCAATCATTCACTGCTCTTTTTAATAAAGATTTAGAGGGGCCCAGTAAAATTGTTTGAGCAATGATTTTGAAAAAACCTGCATGCAGTAATTTTTGTACATATTGTATATTGTTAACTTGTGGAACTTCTTGCTTAAATAATTGTGGAGTCCAAAACATAAGTGCAGCTTGAAATAGGAACAGAATCATATTAATTTTAAAAAGCAAATGATTCATAAATTGCTTGATATCTGTTAAATGAAATTGTTTGAATGAAATCTCTGGTTCAGGTATTTCCTAGGACACTTCCCTAGCCCTTTCCAGTAGTTAGGATCACTACATACTGAGAGTTATCCTATTTCTTATATTCTTTCTTTAAGCATCTTGTACTAGTCGCCATCATAGACAGAACATATGGGTTGTTAGTGTCATCCTGTGTTCTTATGTTCATAATTTAATACGTTACGGAACAGAACCCCCCAGGCTTCCTTTTAATGTAAGTTGGCACTAGTAACACAATTTGTATCAATTTCTCTTCAAGAAGTACCTGCTTTTTCATTTAGTTAAGTAATCTGGCTTCAGGTAGCCTTCTGTTGGATGACGTTTTTCTTGCACAAGATTAATTGCATTACCACAGGTGTAATCACAACTCTATTTTTTAACCGTGTATTTTAAATTTGTAGCTGATACACTCATTTCACCTAAGTGTTTCAAGATTTCGAATAACTGTTTTGCTGATCAGGTCTGATCTGAGTATTAGGCACTGCAAAAACTGATGGTATTGACATTCATTTACATTCATTTCCATTGCTGTCTTCATCTGCCATGAAGTTCTTGGGAAAGGTTCATCTGAAGTTCAGACGTTCTGTACAATTCCTGAGTTCGACTGACCTGGGTGACATGCTCCCAGAATAAATTACAACTTTCACTGATTAGATGGATAAAAATGCAGCTGCAAGAGCTGCCAGAGCTGCTGAAACATCAAATCATTGAGGAGTTTTTATACAAGCTGTATGCTTAGTTCTGTTCAGTACAAAGTTCAGTCAGAAAAAGGAATCATTTTTCACTGAAGCTGATTTTCCACTCATGCACGTCTCATTATGATTCTCCACTGCCCAGGACTGCTAAGAATGTGGGTTTTTTGCAAAATCTATTACCACAGTTTCATCCTATTCATTTCTCTGTACACCAGGTCTTACTGGCATGGCATAGGTCTATGGTGCCCTCTGTGAAGCACAGGAACAGTTCCCTCAGCCTGTGGGAAACCACAACTTACTGTCATACATTTAAATAAAATAGTAATTTTCTCTCTACCAACAGGTTGGAACAAGGTTAGCTAGGTTACAAGCAGCCTCACATAAGTGTCGCTCCGTCTCTCCTCTCCAAGTTGCCTGATAAAACGTTCTGGTAATGATCATGATGGAAGTGGGCGCTCCTAGTGAAAAGCATGCTCAGAGAAGTTCTTCCCTTTGGTCTCTAGATAGTTGTTTTCAAACAACAGATTGGTTCAGTTTCCTAAACTGGGTCTGTAATCAAAATTTTCATTAAAAAATAGCTCAATATGGCTTAATAGTAGATGACCAGTTTTAAGTACATAAATAGCAAGTCTTTAGGGGTGGGATTCATCTCATATGAATTACTTCCAGTTTAAATACCTGTTACATGACTGCAACCATCTTGGCTGTGGATAAAAAAGCTGTGAAGCATGAGCAGAGTGACCCTGGCAACAGATTTCAGTATTCAACAGCTTTTGCTTTTTCATTCCAATTTCAACAAACGAAATTCTATTTATAGATCATCACCTCACATGCTGCGTGACCCCAGGTGCTAACATGTCTCAACTAGTCTTGTCTTTGACAGTGAACCAATCGACGTGATTCATCATCCGCCTGTTGGGGAAGAGATGGTCTCACACACAGTAGATTGGACAGAAAAGGTATGGCACAAAGGTGACTTTCTCCTCTGGGGGCTCAAGGCTCAAGAGTGTCTAACAGTCCTCAAGAATGTCATTGATGATCACCTTCTATCTCTGGATAACACAAAACAACTAACCCCATGGGCCCTTATCCTACACGGTATTTTGAATGAAAAACATTGCATATAACAGTATTTGTATCTAGAAAGTCACAAAGCAGCATCCTTATCTTGAACATGGTCTGGATGTCCTATCTATATCTACACAGTTGCATATACATATAAATATGCATGTACATCTGGATTTGGAATGACATATACCTTTGGAGAACTGTCTCTTTAAAATCAACTGCAAATAATCTTCACTGCTAAACAGTGAAAAACTAAACAAACCCCAAACTTAGTGGCTTGGTTTAATACTAGATATCCTGAACAGGTGAGCTGTACGCTTGCAAGAGCTATTTGTGTGGCTAGAAAAATGTGCATGCACATTGATCTTCAGGCTTTCTGAAGCTTGCTCTGCGGCATAGTGTGGTTACAAAGGCTTTCAGCCCATGCTGACAGCTGAGAAAATCAGGCTTAAAGTGAGGCATCCTAAACACAGGCAAGTAAAATTATTATTTCTTTTAAAAACTGAAACCAGCATAATAGCTATTTAAAACATAGCAAGGAACTTCAAAGATTTCTGCTTATGGACGAAAAACTTCTCTGCATAGATAACTAAATATGTGTAAAAAGGCCCTTCTGTATTAACACCCACAGTAAATGAATGGGTGAAATTGCATTTGCTTGTTAGCATTCCGGTCCGGAGGCGATGACTAAGAAATATTCATAATTCATAGCTGTGACATCAAACCAGTGAATATTGTGGTTCTAGCCTTTAGACTGTGAGTAGCAATCTCAGTTTCTGAGAACAGGTTATTTTTTTGCATGGAGCAGGAGCCTCACGCTTCGTACACAGAAAATGCAACCAGACAAACAACCAGACCTCAGGTGACAGTATCAAAAGTACACAGTGGAACACCTACAGGTGACCATGTGTTTCCTACACTGTCAGACTAAAGAGAAGGTTGCTAATGCTAGTAAAATTATTTTTTTTGTCCAGAGTAAATTTAATTCTTTCAGAAATTACTACTTACTTATTGCTCATTACTATACAGAGAATTGGTTGTGACCCTGTACTTGGCACTGGTGAGGCCATGGCTTGAGTACTGTGTTCACTTTTGGAGACTGCAGTATAAGAAAGACATTGAGATGTGGGAGCAGGTCCAGAGAAGAGCAACAAAGGGTCTGGAGAACAAATCTTATGAGGGAACTGAGATTGTTTAATCTGGAGAAGAAAAGGCTGAGGGGAGATCTCATTGCTCTCTACAATTACCTGAAAGGAGATGGGATTCGGTCTCTTTTCCCAAATAACAAGCAATAGGGCAAAAGGAAATGGCCTCAAGTTGCACCAGGGAATTTTAAGATAGGATATTAGGAAAAAATTTTTTACTGAAAATGTGATGAAGCATTGGAACAGGCTGCCCAGAGAAGTGGTTGAGTCACCACCTCTGGAGATATTTAAAAGGCAAGTAGGTGTGATGCTTAGGGACATGTTTTAGCAGCCATAACAGGGTTGCATTGACAGCTGGACTTGATGATCTTAGAGGTCTTTTCTAACACAGAATCACAGAATCACAGAATATTAGGGGTTGGAAGGGATCTCAGAAGATCATCTGGTCCAGCCCCCCTGCCGTAAATAGGAGGATCCCATTGATCTTTTTCACTGTTTGTAGAGTCTCAGCTGAAAAAATACCATCTTCAACTGCAAAATATACTCTCACTGAGAGCCTTGCTGATGTGCATGGAATAGCTATAAAAAATATGCCCACTTGTGCTTTATCTCATATTTAAATACTATATAAATTGTTGATGTACCATCAGATGAAAGGCTTTGAAGTGACTATAGTAACAGACCTATAAAACTTTCCCTAGAGTACCTTATTGCTCTTGTTTTATGTTCTTTTAATTTATTTTGGTGGCACCTTTTTTTTTCTTTCCCTTTTTGGAGTTTTTTTTTTTGAATTTTCAGGTCAAGCCTAGAGAATGCTCTATGGGTAGTGCTGCTTGGAGGGAAAAGCTTACTTTCAAAACTCAGTCTCAATGAGAGTATATTTTGCAGTTGAAGTCCTCCACATATGTGAAAATATAACAGATTCACAAAAATACCATGAAATGATCTTCTTTTTAAATTTAATATTGATTTTTTTAAAGAAAATATTTCCTTTGTCTGCACCAGAGGCTTCATTTTGCTGAGGATCTCAGTAACTCCCATGAAGCCAGTCAAAAATTTCCTATCAGTCTTCCCAACAGAAAACGCCTTCAGAAGGAGAATCACTATTCTGACAAAATATTTCTTCTCTTTAATGAAAAGCTAAAACATTTCAAAGAAAACTGACAACAGAGATTAATCTTCTCATGTGCTTGGACCTAAACCTTTCCATGAAACATTTCCAGTTAAATCCATTTGTCACCCAACTTCCAGCTCCCTTCCCTCTTCTATAGACTAAACAGTGATCTCTTCCTATGGGTTAAATTTTTTTCTCAGATATCACAGAGATTGTTCCCTTTTCACACCAAAATAAACATTCACAGCACTAGGCCAATGCCTCTGTGACACATAAAGCATTGTTGTGGCTGTTAAGTGCTGAATTTTCACACTTAAGAGCTATTTTTCTGTTAAAATAACTGCAGATTCCTTTCACCCTGACTATTTAGAGCCTGTGCTAATACCCTTTCCGACAAAAGTGCTTTATGGATTTCGTGCACCATCTTTTAAGGTCCACATACAACTCTCTACCCAGTGCCACCAATCGAAGCCTCTGTGCCAGGAGACTGCAATAGAATATGCTTTGTAGTAAAGTGTCTTTGTATGGATGGTTGCTCTTCCTCAGTCACAGAATCACAGAATCACAGAATCACAGAATGTCAGGGGTTGGAAGGGAAAAGATCATCTCATCCAGCTTCCCTGCCAGAGCAGTATCACCCAGAGTAGGTCACACAGGAACGTGACCAGGTGGGTTTTGAATGTCTCCAGAGAAGGAGACTCCACAACCTCCCTAGGCAGCCTGTGCCAGGGCTCTGTCACTCTCACAGTGAAAAAGTTTTTTCTAATATTTTTGTGGAACATCCTATTTTCCAGCTTGTATCTGTTGCCCCTTGTCCTGTCATTGGACATCCCTGAGAAGAGCCTGTCTGCATCCTCCTGACACTCCCCTTTGATGTATTTATAAACATTTATGAGGTCACCCCTCAGCCTCCTCCAAGCTAAACAGCCCCAGCTCCTTCAGCCTTTCCTCATCAGGGAGATGTTCCACTCCCTTCATCATCTCTGTGACTCTGTGCTGGACTCTCTCAAGCAGTTCCTTGTCTCTCTTGAGCTGAGGGGCCCAGAACTGGACACAATATTCCAGATGTGGCCTCACCAGGGCAGAGTAGAGGGGCAGGAGAACCTCTCTTGACATACTAGCCACCCCCCTTCTAACATACCCAAGGTTGCCATTGGCCTTCGTGGCCACAAGGGGCCATTGCTGGCTCATTGCCATGCTGCACCCAGTCCCTTTCGCCTAGATTGCTCTCCAGCAGGTCAGTCCCCAACCTGTACTGGCACATGGGACTGTTTTTTCCCAGGTTGAGGGTGACCTCCCTCGACCTGCTGGCCACACTCTTCTCCAGACACCCCAGGATGCCGTTGCCCGTCTTGGCCATGAGGGCACACTGCTGCCTGATGGGCATCATCCTGTTGTCCACCAGGACTCCCAGGTCCTTCTCCACAGAGCTACTTTCCAGCAGCTCAGCCCCCAACTTGTACTCATACATGGGGCTATTCATTCCCAGCTGCAGTACCCCACACTTGCCCATGTTGGATTTCATAAGGTTACTCTTTGCCCAACTCTCCAGCCTGCCCAGGTCACCCTGGCTGGCAACACGGTCTGCTGCTCTGTCAGCCACTCCTCCCAGTTTTGGGTCATAAGCACACGTTCTATCGTCTTCACAGGGATGGAGCTGAGGCTGGCTGGCCTGGAGTCTCCTGGGTCTTTCTTCTTTCTCTTTTTGAAGACTCAAGGGACTGGCTTTCCTCCAGTCCTCAGACACCTTGCCCGTTCTCTAGGACCTTTCAAAGATGATAGAGAGCGGCTCAGCAATGACTTCGGCTGCCAGCTCCCTCAGCACTCACCGGTGCATCCGCTCAGACCCGTGGGCTTGTGAAGATCCTGTTTCCATAACTGATCTCTGACTTGATCCTCCTCAAACAAGGGAAAGTCCTCCTTCCTTCAGACTTTCTCTGTTGCCTCCAAAGTCTGGGACTCCTGAGGGCTGGCCTAAGCAGGAAAGATGGAAGCAAAGGTGGCATTCAGTAACTCCGCCTTCTCTGCAGCCTCTATCACCAGGGCACTTGCCTCATTCATCAGCAGGCCCACAGTCTCTCTAGCTTCCCTTTTGCCTCTGAGGTACTTGAAGAAACCCCTCCTGTTGACCTGGGCGCCCCTTGCCAGGTTTAATTCCAAGGAGGCCTTGGCTTTCCTCATTTCATCCCTGCGTGCTCCAGCAGCATTCCTGTATTCATAGAATCATAGAATCATAGAATGGTCTAAGCTGGGAGGGACCTTAGAGATTATCTAGTCCAACCTCCCTGTCATGGGCAGGAACGCCTCTCAACTAGATCAGGCTACTCAAGGTTCTGTCGAACCTGGTCTTGAACACCTCCAGGGAGGGTGCATCCACCGCTTCTCTGGACAATTTATTCCAAAGTCTTGCCACCCTCGTACTGAAGAATTTCTTTCTAAGATCTAATCTAAATCAATTCTCTTTCAACTTAAACCCATTTCCCCTTGTCCTATCAGTGGACACTCTTGTAAAAAGTTCCTCCCCAGCCTTCCTGTAGGTTCCCTTCAGGTATTGGAAGGCAGCTATTAGGTCTCCCTGGAGTCTTTTTTCAAGAGTGAACAGTCCCAGTTCCCTCATAGCAGAGGTGCTCCAGCCCCTGGATCATCTTTGTGGCCTCCTCTGAACATGCTCCAGCAGATCTATGTCCCTTTTATGTTGGGGATGCCAGAACTGGACACGGTATTTGAGGTGGAGTCTCACAAGAGCAGAGTATAGGGGGAGAATCACCTCTCTTGACCTGCTGACCACGCTTCTCTTGATACATCCCGGGATGCAATTGGCCTTCTGAGCTGCATGAGCACACTGCCAGCTCATGTTGAGCTTCTCATCTATCTGAACCCATTTTGTATTTATGCCTAGGTTTGGCCCAACCCAGGTGAAGGACTTTGCATTTTGACTTATTGACGCTCATGCAGTTTCCATTGGCCCATTTCTCAAGCCTATCATAGAATCATAGAATGGCCTAAGCTGGAAGGGACCTTAGAGATCATTTTAATCCAGCCTCCCTGCCTCCAGGGACGCCACCTGTCAACTAGATCAGGCAACACATGGGGACCAAACGCGAATCAAGGTCCCTCTGGATGGCATCTCTTCCGTCAAGTGAGTCCATGGCACGACACAACTTGGTCGTGTCGGCAAACTTGCTGAGAGTGCACTCGATGCTGTCATCCATGTCGTTGACAAAGATGTTGAACAGCACTGGACCCAGAACAGACCCCTGAGGAACTCTGCTTGTCACGGGTCTCCACGTGGACATTGAGCCACTGACGACAACTCTCTGAGTGCGACCTTCCAGCCAGTTCTTTATTCACCAAGTGGTCCATCCATCAAATCCATGTCTCTCCATTTTAGAGACAAGGATGTCACGTGGGACAGTGTCAAACGCCTTGGACAAGTCCAGGTAAATGATATCCATCGCTTTTCCCATGTCAATCTGCGCTGTAGCTTTGTCATAGAAGGACACTAAATTAGTCAGGCACGACTTGCCCTTAGTGAAGCCATAGGATTTCTCCAAGCAGTTTGCTGAAGAGGTCAAAGCCAGCTCTCTTGAAACCCAAGGCTCCAACCCTACTTGCTTGTTCAACCCAGGGCAAAAGCAAAGCCACTCATGGGGTCGTTTCTGCCCAAGGCCCTGGACACCGCTGGTGGGTGATGCAGGAGGATGACAATGGCCAGTGTGTACCACAGGGGAACTTCACTTGGGCTGCTGAGAAAGCTTCCCATACAATTACAGCATGCATCTTGTGTCCAGTGCCCTCCCTGCTACCAGCCTCCATTGAGTCTATCGACGTGATACAGGGGATATGGTGCCTCCTTTTGGGAAGTCATGCTCGTAGAGAGACACATATCACTTACTCCAGATGCCTGAGTCCCTCAAGACCACTCAGCCAATAAGCCTACCTAGGACACACCGTCAGTAAAAGGGCTGTGTATGTGGATGTTGGCTACCTTGACTTTAGCAAGGCATTTGACACTGTTGCCCACAGCATTCTCCTACAGAAATTGACTGCTCTTGGCTTGGATGGGCATACGCTTTGCTGGGTGGAAAACTGGTTGGATGGCCGAGTCCAAAGAGTTGTGGTCAACAGAGTTAAAGCCAGTTGCCAGCTGGTCACAAGCGGTGTCCCCCAGGGCTCAATACTGGGGCCGCTCCTGTTTAACATTTTTGTCGATGATTTGGACCAGGGGATGGAGGGCAGCCTCAGTAAGTTTGCAGACGACACCAAGCTCGGTGGAAATGCTGATCTGCTTGAGGGCAGAGAGGCTCTCCAGGGGGATCTGGATAGGCTGGATCACTGGGCCAAGGTGACAGACATCCAGTCTGCCAGCCTTGCCTGCACTCCAGGCAGGCAGTGGCAGCCGGGCATCACTCAGCCCCTCTGCTCAGGCCATCTGGCAGCAGCAGCAGCAGGATGGCCCCGAGGAGAGGGAGCTCTGGCAGCAGATGGGCAAGGACGAAGAATGTCTTTCCCTGACATGGCAGAGTGGCTCATCATCACAAGCAGGCAGGTGAGCGTGCCAAGGACAGCACGAGGCAGGACAGGGGGATGGCCCCTCTGCATGGGGCCAGCGCCTGTACTGCAGTGCTGCAGCCCCATCATCTCCTGCACCCCTGTCCCACCAGTCGCTGCTGGCAGGGGCCCGGCCCGGCCTGCCTGTG
>NW_009709607.1:36706-37237 GCF_000703405.1 Apaloderma vittatum
TGGGTTCAAGAGGCAGCAGGGCATGAGAAGAAGCCAGAGGGCTTCTCTGAGCAGGAGAGCTCTCTGTGAGCTCTTCCAGGAGCCCGGTAGGGGCCCAGCTGCCCCAGCAGCATGGGCACAGAGGCTACAGGAGAGGCAGTCGGTGAGCTGCAGAGCAGGTCTCCTGCCCCAGTGGGTCCCACGGATGCGGAGCCGCCAGCTTCAGCCCTGCCCGCACCTCCTGAGGAAAAGCCTCTTGCTCCTGCAGCAGGAGGGGATGAAATGGCACCTGTCACTGCTGTCTGGGATGAGCAAGTGACAGCAGCAGAGGCAGAGAGCCAGGCACCTGCCCCATACAGTCTCAGGGCCTTCCCCACAGTGCTGCTGGACACAAACGACTTTATCGGGAGCGACATCCCCCAGCTGAGTGTCACCGTGAGCCCTGGCCACCCATCCCTGGGGAAAGCCCTTGGTGGCAGGGGACTGTCCATGGTGCTCCCTCTTCAGGAGGGCACTCAAGGCTCTGTGCAGAGCTTTCTGCTGCACCTGCAT
>NW_009709607.1:37291-38510 GCF_000703405.1 Apaloderma vittatum
GAGCCTGCGCAGCCTCTTCTGGAGGGGGCTGCACCAGGACACACACAAAGGATGGATGCATGGATGGCAACCAGCCACTCAGCTGCCCTCAGGACATCGTGCTGCCAGCCACCGCTCACTCGGCCAGGGACGCTTTCAGAGCCCAATAAAAGAGGACGATTGTCTCCCAGTCCTTGTCCGCACCTTGGCAGAATCACAGAATCCTTCAGGCTGAAAAAGACCTTGAAGACCTTCAAGAGCAACTGTTAACCCAGCAATGCCACATTCACCACTAAACCACATCCCAATGTGACACATCTACATGTCTTCTGAGCCAGCCTGGTTTGTTCCCTGGCCAGTCACGCAGCCCTCTGTGAAATGACTTCATGAATCTCCTGAAAGGACCACTGCCAGCCTGATTTGGAGTATGCCCACTGCTCAGCTTGGCCACCAGCCTCTCATCTCTCTCTTCAGCAATGGTCAGGCACATGCCCTCTCCGTGGGGCAGGCAGATCTACCTTTTGTCGCCCTGCAAGGGAGAAGAATCCACCTCGCATCAGCAAATCTGGACAGGGATAGAGCTCTCCCTCTCTGCAGGGAAAAGCAGCAGAGGCCAGCCCCTGCCCCGCTGCACCAGGACACTGGCTCAGCAGAAGGCTCTTCTCGGCAGGGCTGACTCTACAAGAAGAACCAATGTCTGCCTGACAGAGGAGCTGGATTAGAGGGATGCGGAGGGGAGAGAGAGATGTTGGTTGCCAAGCGCAGCAGCTCCAGAGCCGCCCAGGCCCGCAGCGCAGAGCCCGGCTGAGGCCAAGCAGGGTTTCTCCTCACGGAGAGAAACGCCTGCGACACCGAGAGACCCTCCAGAGCCAGCAGCTTTCACGGCACAGCTCTCACACGAACTGAGGGCCCCAGGCTGAGCTGAAATGGAGTCCTGCACCTGTGGGCAGGTGTGAGGGGAACCACAGGTGAGGCTGGTCAGGATGAGTGAGGCCCATTGGTGTCCTCAGGGCCCTGGTGTTAGGCAAGGTCAAGGGCAGGAGGATTTCCATTTCTACCACTGATTTGAATGGTGTTGGAGTAATTAGCCAACCCTCTGTGTTTTACTGTATTTTATAAAAGAAGCATCATAAAACTTTGCACTGACTACACAGAAGGGTGAGACTAATTAATGGTGTTTCTGAAGAACCCAAGCCAAATGTATGTTACTGGCAACGTTTCTTAATCTTACGAGTGCCCA
>NW_009709607.1:38536-38857 GCF_000703405.1 Apaloderma vittatum
ACTCTTTCCTTCCCTAAAGCCACTGAAGATAGCATGCCAAGTTCTGCTCTCATACCTGATCTCATCATATGTTTACCCAAATCTATTTGGGATTGCTATTAAAATTCAGACCGGTTTCAAACCTGTTAAATCTTTAATAACCTCCCTCAAAAAAAGCCTAAAAAACCCAACCCTTCAGTGACGAAAGTTGAGCTACGTTCACTTCGCACAGCATTCTGCTTGGACCAGTTTCAAGGAAACATTCTCCCCTGCACCTATGACACATGTTCTTATGTGCAAAAGTGACACAACTAGAGATAATAATGAACAGCCGTGATATTC
>NW_009709608.1:0-16335 GCF_000703405.1 Apaloderma vittatum
CCTGACAATTCTATGATTCTATGATTCCTCCCCTACTCCTTTGGATAAACAGGAATTCAGCTTCATTACATCCATATGAGTGGATATGAGAGCTAGCATTTTCTATTGCTGTAACTTTCTCAGCACAAAGATCCTTGTTCCAAAACACTGGTGGGTAGATAGGATGATGCGTAAACTGAGATCAAATTTTCATGCTATAGCTAGGAGGGCAGCAGAACAATTTACGTGAATAAATGTTTGCCAATAATATTGCTAGATCTCTAAACTTGCTGAAAACGAAACAGTATATCAGCCCTGGTGAAATGCAATTGAAGTTAACTGCTTTGATGTTTCTTAACAAATCTTTGGGTAATTTCTCAAGCACATCTGTGCATACTGCATAATTTAATATTTTTGACAACTTTACTGAGTTGCAAGTGTTGGTGATACTTTAGTTAAATTTCACTCGCATGGTTTTGTCACTCTTTAAAAACAGAGCAAAATTAAACTTTTTTGACATATTCCACGTATCTGGGTCTACCTTCATTTTGCAAGTGAATCCTATTTGTATTCTTTTCTCTGATGTCCTTGGGCAGCTAACCATTCAAAGAGCATTCCTATCTCCTTCAAAAAATTAATAGTAGGAAATAAGGTCCCTGCTGTCAAGTGATTCAGTTGATAACTGTGGTTATTGCAGATTGAGACAAGAACATGATCTCGGAGTAAGGAAGATTTTTTCATGGCACTTTGTGCTGTAAACAGAACTCGTAATAAGTCACACCTATGAAGTGGATCAAATTTTGTTATGTGGGAAGAAGCTCTGAGAAACCGATAGGAGTAAGTTGTAAAGTGACTGAAGATCTGAACGAACTGTTTCCTCCCTCCTGTTCTCCTGCACAAGTGTTGCATGTGAGAAGAGGCTGTTTTGAAGTCCCTGAACCCTCTTGCAAAGCTTTTGATTTGCTGAATTTCTCACTGTTCTTCCTTTTCATTTTATAACCATGTAAGAGGTTAAACTAGGACATTTGGTTGCCTCTGTGTAGCAGTCTGCATTTCAAAGGTTGAGGGAAATAGACATTAGAAGGCTTTACTGTACCTGAGCTGTATATTAATCATCTTAATAGCTGTTTTTTTCTTTCAAAGTGATCGCTAACAAGAGGAGACTTTATTGTTCTAGACATGAGTGTTCAGTAGTGATGAGGGGGAAATGGTAGGACCCACAGTTCCCTGTGTAAGTTGCTCTGCAAAACTCCAGTAAGACATCGAACACCTCCTCTGCTGCAATACAACTGTCACTGGGATTTGAAAAGCGACTTGCTGAGAGGCCAGACATTGTGCCTTAGAGAGTGAGCTGGATGGAATTTTCTCAAATGAGGTATAGAAGGACTTAATAAAGATTTTAATGTATTATTTTTTTCCCCCCTGAGCCGTGTAATATTCTACTCTTTAGCTTCCTGTGATAAGAGGAGGTTTTGATGGAATCAAAATCCTTGTCTGACTCTGTGTGGTCTCTAACTGAATGATTCATTTAGACTCTTTGGCCTCAACTGACTTGGCTTTTCCAGCAAATATAAGTCATCTCCCTTCAGCCCCCCTCTGTAGGACTTCAGCCATCCGGAACCTCTAGAAAACTTGGCTTGATCGGTGTTCAGATGACCATGAAGATTTTACAGCTTTTTCACATTGCCCAAGGATAGTGCTGTGTCATTAAAACCACCTTTGCTTGCTGTGTTGCCACAAGATTCACTTTCTGGAAATGACATTGTTGGCAATGGGACAGTAGGACTTTGGAGAAGTCATTAGCACAGCCTGCCCTTCCTGAACAAGTATCCCCTTGCAAGCCATCTGCTCAGCTTGGAAAAGCTTTGTTCTCATAGGTCATCTGAGGATTTGGGAACAAAGAACAAGATCAAAATCCCCCAGGCACAGCATTTTGTACAAGTAACCAGCCCCAACCTGCTGTCAAAGATGCATGAGCAGGGACCTTTCAGAGTTGGTGTCAAACTGAGAGCTTGTGTGGAATGGAAATACTCCCTGCTGCCCTCACAAACTTTGTGGGGAGGATCAATTATCCGGGTGGTTCACAGGGAATCATTAGGCACTGGAGGGAGAATCACAGAATCACAGAATGTTAGGGGTTGGAAGGGACCTCGAAAGATCTTCTAGTCCAACCCCCCTGTCAAAGCAGAAGCGAGAAGAGCTAGACTCTACAACAAGCAGATACAATAGACATTATAAGAAGCAGAGGAAAGTGTTTTCAGGGTTTTATATGTATATACAAATGTTGAGTTTGAGACTAGGATTAATAATAATTGTTGCAGTTGCGTGCTTGCAAAGAAAGGATCCTTTCTCCACGGATCTTCAGTGGTGCAGCTCAGAGAGGTGATGTTGAGTGTGTAGGATGCTGAGAGCACAGCTCGTGTTGCTCCTCCTGAATACTGAGGACTCAGCCCTCGATGGAGCTCGTTTATCCTCTTGCACTGAATGGTGGGATTCTTCATTAGCTGCTTGACCTTGTCCTGTCCGTCCCTAGCTCCTGAAACATTAATTGTCCTGCTTTTCATCCTAGCTATCTACCGGACTGGAATATAGACCTTGTTTGAACTCCTTTTCTGAGAGTAACGCAAAGTATTCCAACACCTTTATCATTGTCTACTTTTTGACAAGTAATGAACTTGTTCCCACCTTGTCTGGTATTTGAGCTTAGCTTGTGCTGCTGGTTAATAATTCCAGACATGGCAGGAAGAAATGCTCAGCTATAGACATATGCCTCAGTCTGAAATTAAAGCTCATTTTAGTTTAATTGTCCTTGATTTTATCAAGCATACAAAATGACTGATTCCGTATGCAGAAAATAAATACATAGAGCTCAGAAATGTCTTTCTCTTATGGTAGTGATTTTATATGGTTTTCTGGTCTGCCAAATGATATTTAATTTCTTCTGAACCTGGTTAAACCTCTTTAATATAGGCTATTTTGGTAGTTTAACAAGCTTGCATCATTAGCGCAATGGCACGGAACACTTTCCCAGCACTGGATGAGCACCGCTTGGAGTGATCATAGTTTTTGTGTTAGTTTGATATTATTTCAGTGTTGCCGGAAGAGACAGGAGATCTGTGTAGCTCAGATAGGGTTAATGGGACCAATCCAGAAATTAGTCTTGGCCTTGGAGTGAAGATGATATCCCTCCTCCTCTAAAATCATGTGCCTTTTCAGGCTGTTCTGGGAAGATTTTCCAAGATAAACTGAAGTTCATGGTTTTAATCTGTTCACTCCTCAATTCTGCTGCTTTTGTTATTGCTGCAGAACCCAAGAGTGGGGTGGATGAGAAAGCAAGAACCTGGAGAAGGTAATTGTAAGAACGGATGTTGGTATTTGTTATTTTATTCATTTCTGATCTTCTATCAAGGAGCACCCATCATGGTTCAGGACCCATGGACAGAAGCCATACTGTGAAGAGATCTCAGTCCGCTCTGAGAAGGGAAAAGGGCTGGGTAAAAAGCACTGGTGGCATTGAACTGCCTCTTTGGCAACTGTTCTCATCTTCCATCACACTGCGTCAAGAGAAGTGAATGAATTCACCCTAATTTGCAGCAATGGAAGAAGAGATTGCAGGTCCTTTCTTAGGTACCAGTGGAACTACTGAGCAGGCAGCAGGGAGTGCCAGGGGACTACCTTAGTTTGGATGAATGTGGCTCCCTGCTGGAGCCTCCAGCCTCTTGTGCACACTCCAAAGCAGCCTGTAATATCAGTGGGTTGTATGTGTCCTGCAGGATCCTAATTTACGCGCTCTAAATCCTCTCTGGACCAGACATCATCCTTTTAGTGCATGAGTGTCTAAGGTCATTTATCTGAATATGTCTACAAGGCTACTGGAAGATTTCAGCCTGTTTAAAGATTTTTAGGTCTTTTATCCTCCTTATGTCCTAGCCCAGTCTCACGCTCAATTGTGTGGTGTCTGACTATCCTGGCTAGGCAGGTTCCAGGCGTCTTTTCAGTGTCAAGGAAGAGCAGTGAGCATCTCCTGCCCCACTGCATGATACGTGTTATGCTCATGAAGATAGTATGTTCATGCAGAGTGTGTCAGAACTGCCTGGCTCAATGCGCTTTTGCAGAGCAGCCCATGCTCTGGCAGGATTTGAGGACCCTGTGAAAAAAAGGCTCCTGGCACCAAAGGACTTCATGCAGCTTCAGTTCTGGACACTATCCTTCCCCCAACCTGCCCTGACCTGAGGAAGGATCAATGCAATAAGTATCCATGGTGGCAGCAGATTGCCATCTGGGAGCTTTTCTTCTCCAGGAGGACCGGTTCCAGGGCCTCCCAGTCAGCTGACCATGATCTGGGCCATGATGTAATAGTGGAGGTGGCCAACGGGACAGACGGCGGCTGCTGCCAGCCCAACAACTCATCCCACCCACCCGCTGCTCCGACAGGGCTTGGGAAGAGGGCCAGGGGCCACCACACTGCTCCCGCCGGGCAGTGAATGGCAGAGGCCTTACACTCA
This sequence comes from Apaloderma vittatum, assembly GCF_000703405.1. Classification (NCBI taxonomy): domain Eukaryota; kingdom Metazoa; phylum Chordata; class Aves; order Trogoniformes; family Trogonidae; genus Apaloderma; species Apaloderma vittatum. Next base: position 4,485 of record NW_009709608.1, read on the forward strand.
GAATCCACTGATCTCCTTTACAGAGCACTGAAAGCATTTTATTAGCTGTCTCCGGAGAAGCTTCCTCTCCCAAATAGTTTCAGACAGGATGTTTTTTCACTTACTAAAGATCTGAGGATCATGTCCACCACTGTTGGAAGCTGTCCTAGTTCCTTTGAATCCTAAGGAGCTGTAACACACCACATGAGAAAAGGATCTGACTTCTTAGTTTTTTCTTAATGGTAGGAAAGAGGTGAAGTTATCTTGCTAGGAACTGATACTTTTTTTCTTTTTTTTTTTGTGTAAAAAGAAGGAAATAATTTAATACAACCTTAAAAAAAAGTTTGGAGTACGAGAATTACCTCTTTTACCTTCCTTGTTTTTTATAGCTTTGACATAAGACATATGATTCAGTTCGGATTAAAACAGAAATAAGCTTGTTTTGCTCCTACACATTTCTTTAAAAGCCTGCACATTCTGCTTTTGATATTTTCCTACCAGATGATTTCTGGAGGGAATATGGCTGCCTCAGACTTGTAAAAAGTGTAGCTGCTGTTGTTAAAAATTCCGAACTAATCTAATTCATTTTATGTGTGCAAATGTGTGTGTGCATGCATGTAATTCATATAGAAAAAGCTGTCTGGACAGTCAATACACCAGTATACCTGCAATATGTCAGTTATTCCCAATTTCCTTGTTCCATTTGGATTTTATGCGCTATTTTCAGTCTTTTCTATTTGAATCTTCGTTACAAAACAAGAAGTTTGTTGAGTTTTTTTTCCAGTCAGGGGGTCAGTGAGTATGTGAGGCAATGGAAACAATTCTTTACAGAGGAGCTTTCCTTACAGATACATTTCTTTGGATTTTTGCATACACCAGAAATACCCTCTGGTACACTTTGTAATACATGTCACGCATTGGTTATTTCTAATCTGATTTGAAAAAGAAGGCCAAGCTGATTCCCCAACTCATGCAAAGAGCAGCCATGCAGAATGCAGTGACAGCCCAGCCCAAGGAAATTCACCTTGCAGCTCATCCTTCAGCCGTTTCCTGCTTTTATGTTCTCCTTTGCCTCTGTAGTCACTCCACATCCCGGGCGAAGGAACAACCAGACCTGTACCTTGTTTAGTGAATCGTGAACAAACAACCCAGCAGCTCCATTTGTCAACAGAAATTAAAAGTGAGCAAAACTGGCAGTGCAATCGGTCTTTTGAGGCACAATGAGCTGCCCACATACCTCTGTGGTGCTTCCCAGCCACAGGCAGAGGGTAAGGAGGGGAGGGAGGGGACCTTGGGTCTGCCTAGCCCTGCTCTGGCTCCAGGACCCTGCATCAGAGAATCATAAAACTGTAGAACAGTTGGGTTGGAAGGGACTATAAACATCATCTAGTTCCAACCCCTTGCCATGGGGAGTTGCTCAAAGCCCCATCCAGCCTGCCCTTGAGCATTTCCAGGGAGGGGGCATCCATAACTTCTCTGGGTATGAAGACACAGAGCAGCCACCTTGGCACTGGGGCTGTCACTCTGATATCTCAGCGTCATCAATCATTTGCGACAACATCCCGCGTACTGTTCTTGTTCATGCAGTTTTGACTGGCTGCTTGCATTACCCTATGGCCTGAAAAGTGATAATTTCTATTGATCGCATCCTGAGGCCTTCTGTCAAAGGCGACAGGACTGTTGTTCGTGTACTCAACAAATTAATTCCCTCCAGCACACACACGAAGAAGCCCGTGCAGCCCAGCTAGTAGTCAAATGCTGGCCTCCTTCAGGCATGCCACCAGGCACGGGATTGGCTACAGCACAAAGTCTGAGGTGAGATCACCGCCGTTGCAAATGCTGGAAGTGCCCATGAGCAGCCACAAGGCTCTTCTCCAAAGCCACATGGGCACGATCAAGCATTTCTCTGAAAGTAAGTAAACACTGCTCACAGCAGAGAAACGTGACACACCGGCACAACCATCAAACCTTCATGTTTCCCTCACGCCTGACCTCCCTGGAGCCAGTGGTGGCCATCCTTAGACCACCGTGCAATGACTTTCCAGAGGCTTCTGCCCACACCCACCATATCCTGGGGACTCTGGGTAAGCTGGCCTTTCACAGAAGGTCATGTGGCTTCCTCAAGCAAGGAAACAGAAACATTAGATGACTTCTTTCTCCTCTCTGTCACCAGCAGCCATTGTGGGGACACTCCCTCTAGGTCCACAGCCTTTTCTGATGTGGTGGCTTGCTCTGCCAGGGAGCAGCAAAACCAAGCCGGTGGCAGCGGAGCCGAAAACATCTGTGGCTGAGGTGGCTTTCATTGTGTTCAAATGACTTGGAAAATGTGTCATTAGGGAGAGACAACTTCCCCTGCTACCTCTCCCCAGTAGCCCCCCTTGCATATGACGCACAGTTTCGCAGTTGCTGTGTGCTTAACCCGAGACCCAGGGCTGCCACTCAGAGACACCTTCCCTGAGCTGCTGCTGAACATGGGCACAGTCCTGCCTGTGCTTATGAAATGCAGAAGAGCAATGAAGCTCTCATCTGACAGTCCTAGGTATGAATTTAAATTAAACCTCATTTAGCTGGGTGCTCCCTTTTGATTTGTTGGCAGATGCTTCTTACTGTTTGAGGCTTGTTAAATTTCTAGCAAACACTTCACTGACCAGCTGTTCCTATTAAGTTGAAAGAGTGCCGCAGAGTGAGGTCGTTGCCACCTCAATTTTGGTGGCTCTCATATGCAATCCCTGCACAGATCAACCAGGGAGGAAATTACACCCATTGCGCCGCAAGACGCCGGGCTAATGCCAGTGAAGTGTTTTAGGTTTTGCGCCTCTGTCTTCCCCCCTCCCTGGTTCTCACATTTTGTGGGCTATGAATCAAAAAAACACTTCATAAGCTTCCCAGCTGATGGGGTGAGATTGTTTTCCAGTTCAGGCCTTTCTTCTTGTAATTAAATACTGTTTACAATGAAGCAGTCAGTCATTTTCAGGTGGGTGCAGACTGAACTTCTCAGGCCTGCAGTGCAGTTGCATGCATTAGTCCTTTAGAAGTCAGACTTCTTTTCTGTGCTTCCAGATCTCAGTGAAGAAACTACAAGGTGCTAGTGTTTAATATTCAAAAGAGCATAACTTTTAGCATCCAAGCACATCTCATACATACAGTAAAAGTGCCAGAGTTTTGGATTCTCCTTAACTATAACAGTAATTCTATTTTACATTTAGATTGCATCTCCATAATGAAGGGTGCCAGGCTAGCTCTCAAACAACGTACACACTTTAATAATACATCATGGAAACACAGCTTCCTCTGGAGTGAAGAGCAAAACCAAAGAAAGCTCAGTGCATGGCCTGGTAGGGGCATGGAAAGAAACTTGGCTCAAAAAAGCAAGAGAAATCATGATGCTTATAAACACCGCTAGTACTATACCGCTGTGGAGAGCAAAAAGACCTCTAGTTTTTAAAGTTTTCATCAGAAAGCCAATACATTGTGAACTCTGTGGAACCCAATTTATCGAGCTCTCAGGATCATGAGTTAGGTCAGTCTTGCCAAGAATTGATGCAGTTTGTAAGTAATCCAAACTTGAGGTGTCAGAGCACTGTTATACTTCTCTGATCTCTTGCCTCACTTTATTGTTTATTCATACAGCACTGTATAGCTGTGCCTGGGGCAGGAAAGACACTGCTTCTATCCCCAGAAGTACCAATTTGATCTAAAACCGAGAAGGCTGAAGGGCCTCTGAGGACTCTCTCATCTATAAGAAGGGAAGGAAGGATGACCTGGGAAATTACAGGCCTGTCAGTTTAACTTCAGTCCCGGGGAAGCTGATGGAGCAGATCATCCTGAGTGCCATGATGCGATACACACAGGACAACCAGGTGATCAGACCCAGTCAGTGTGGGTTTGTGAAGGGCAGGTCCTGTTTAACAAACCTGATCTCCTCCTATGAGAGGGTGACCTGCTTGCTTGATGAAGGAAAGGCTGTGGATATCACCTACCTTGACTTTGGTAAGGCATTCGACACTGCTGCCCACAGCATTCTCCTACAGAAACTGACTGCTCTTGGCTTGGATGGGCATATGCTTTGCTGGGTGAAAAACTGGTTAGACGTCCGAGTCCAGAGTTGTGGCCAATGGAATTAAATCCAGCTGGTGGCCAGTCATGAGTGGTGTCCCCCAGGGCTCAGTACTGGGGCCGCTCCTGTTTAACATCTTCATTAATGATTTGGATGAGGGGATAGAGTGCATCCTCAGTAAGTTTGCAGATGACACCAAGCTGGGTGAAAGCATTGATTTGCTTGAGGGTAGAGGGAATCTACAGAGGGATCTAGATAGGCTGGATCACTGAGCCAAGGCCAACATCAAGAAATTCAATAAGGCCAAATGCCAGGTCCTGTACTTCAGCCACAAGAACCCCCAGCAGAGCTGCAGGCTTGGGGAGGAGTGGCTGGAGAGCTGCCTGTTGATGGACAGCCGGCTGAAGATGAGCCAGCAGTGTGCCCAGGTGGCCAAGAAGGACAATGGCATCCTGGCCTGTATCAGGAGTAGTGCAGTGAGCAAGAGTAGGAAGGTGATCATGCCCTTGTAATTGGCTTTGGTGAGGCTACACCTTGAGTACTGTGTCCAGTTTTGAGCCCCTCAGTACAAGAGGGACATTGAGGTGCTCGAGAGGGTACAGAGGCGGCTGCCAAGCTGGTAAAGGGCTTAGAACGTAAGTCTTGTGAGCAAAGGCTGACGGATCTGGGACTGTTTAGCCTAGAGAAGAGGAGACTAAGGGGAGACCTCATTGCTCTCTACGACTGCCTGAAGGGAGGTTGTAGAGAGGTGAGGGTTGGTCTGTTCTCCCTAGTGGAGAGTGTTAGGATGAGGGGAAATGGATTTAAATTGTGCCACGGGAGGTTCAGGATAGATATTGGGAAGAATTTCTATACTGAGAGGGTTGTCAGGCATTGGAACAGGCTGGCCAGGGAGGGGGGTGAGTCGCTATCCCTGAGTTTAAGAGACGGGTAGATGTGTAGAGGGACATGGTTTACTGGTGTTGCTAGGACAACAGGACAAAGCACAAAGACCAGACTCGATGATCTTCTAGGTCTCTTCCAGCTGATACGACTCTGTGATTCTATGATTCTATGATTATCCTTCACACTCCAGGTGTGGAGTTAGAAACTAAACTTACATGTTTGCTTATAAGTGTGTGTTGTATTTCTGTTAGTAAGGAGCTTTGCCCTTCCCTCCCTGCTGGATTGAGTGTGTCATGCAAGTAGCACTCCAGCATCAACTCTGGGCCAGGACTTTTGGGAAGCCAAGTGGACAAGTGCCATTGAGAGCTGAGAACAACCAAAAAGTTATTCCTGACTCACACTTGGAAAGGGGCCTTCCACCAAGGAAGGTGAGACTGTTCTGCTCTTCATTCAGCAAACTCCGCTTACCAATTTGTCTTGAGTGAGATGTTGAAAGATTTTGTCGAGTCCACATCAAAACCAGGGCTTTTCCTAGAATATGGTTTCTGCTTTTACAAATGCTAGATGCATTGAAAATATGCACATGGTCTTGGAACACTTGGTCTTTTCTTTTACCTGTTGATTGAAAAATGAACTGAAATGAATTCTTGCAACTCTGTCACAGAAGTCTGTATGCAAACATTAAAATGGCAAACATATGGCATACATTATTTCAAATTTAGACTTAAGAGATTTAAGAGCATGTCACAAAATCCTATGTGCAGTAGGGAAGATGTCATCCCTCTTCTGCCCTTTTAACCATAGTTAGAGTTTGCTAGCTGCCATTAAAGTCTGCAGATCTGGCCTTGTCATTCTCTTTTTAATTCTAGGCAAGTAGCAAATTGGCTTAAAAATGTAGAAGCTGTCCTGATGTGTATGCACACTTGCTCCTGCCTTCAGCTTTCAAGCATGCAAAGGCATCTATTACATTAGTTATCTTGTTATTAAGTAGATTTAAGAAATGCAGCGTGTTCTCAGCTCACACTTGGACAAAAACTCAAGTGATTATGGGCTTCTGTCTAGATATGCCAGGGAACTGACCTCCAACCTCTGAAAGTGTAACTTTGAGCTCAATTTATCTGCCACAGAGATAGAGGATAATCTTGGTGCTCTAGTAGCAAGCAGAATGAAAGGTGCTTGAGAGATTAGAGATGGCTCTGATACTGAATTCCCATGCCTGATGAAGAAAGGTGAGGGTATTTATCAGAGAAGCTGCATTTTTCTGAGAGGAGGGTAAAAAACCCCCCAAACAAGGAAACAGCCTTTGTGGACCCTTCTCAAGGTAGCAGAGAATTCCTCGCTATTATTTCACACCCCTAGCCCGTATTATGTGCAAGGTTGGCCATGCGCTACGTAGAACCAGAGACCGTCTGTCAGTCATGTATGAGGGGGCCCCTTTGTGATGTTAAGGGGAGTCCTAGACAAAAAAATCAGCCATCAAACTCAAGGAATGGTGATTTCCCTGCCTCAGTGTAGAGTCAGCCCCTCTTTGCATCCTGTTAAATCTCCTCTGCCAGAGATGACTCATCCCTGATGTATATAAAAATACTTCTGAAGAGCTGATTTTTTTCCTTTTTTCTTTCTTTCTTTTTTTTCCCTCTTTTTCACCTTTGAAGTGGACTCATAGCACTGAATACATATCTAAAATACGACTCCCTAAGGATATTCCAGAACCCTACTCTTTAATTACGTCCTAATTTTAGCACAAGTACAAATACCCCTGTGACACAGGGGACACCATGTCAGGAATGTTGGGAAAGAACACACTTGCAAAACCTGGAATCGTGTTCCTTATTTTTGGAAAAAAGAGAGGGCTGTCATTCTCTGCTGTGGTATCTTGCTAGACATTGGCTTATCTAGGATGCTTGCTTATTGCCAAAGACAGATCTGAGAGAAGGGTCTGAGGACTGATCAGCTGATCACTATCTCCTGTGCACATTTTGTTATAGCACGTGAAGAGAGGTCTGCAGTGTCACCTCACATTTTAGTTCTGGAATACTTACTGGCTTAAGCAAGGAGAAGATGATTTATATGAAAGCAATACCAGAAATCAAAGCTTTGGTAAATACCACTGTATTTCCTTGAATGTAGAAATAAACTTGAAGACTATTAAAAAAAAAAAATGTTGTCAATACCAAGAAGTTCATGAGACATAAAAGAGACAGAAGGTACAACACGTAACATCCTGGCAACAAGTGCTGCATATTTTGTAGTGCCTGACTTTAAACATCGTGTTGCAGTGTGTTAGCAGGATGCTGAAGACTTTTATTCCTTTTTTAGGGGATATGAAAGAAGTGGAAGCACAGACATTGACAGGTTCTGATGCCATTTCCCAGACCCTGTGATACAATGAGCATGCTGGGCTGCCTTCATGTTCTGCAAGCGTGAGGGTAAGGTGGCCACATGGCTGATTTCCTACACAAGGCTATGCAGTTTGAGTGATGGACTGGAACGTCAGCCTCCTTCCAGGTCATGGCAATAGAGAGAGCAGGCTTTTCCTTGTTCAGGTTTCCCCTAATCTTCAGCTGGGACTGAGCAAAATCTTTTATCTCTGTGTCCCTGAGAAGGGAAAACTGGAGGGGAAGGGAAAGGAGGAGGAGGGAAAATTTGTCTAGTTGGACATTTTTTTCCCCTCCCAAAATAGAAACCAACTGGAATTTTATATAATGCTGTCAGTTCAATGGAAAAGGGACAAGCAAAAATATAAAAGGGCAGAGGGGAGATGGTTTGCCTTTTTGTGGTGCCATCTAATGCACAAAGTTATTCAGTGCCCTGCAGAGGACGTCGTACCCCACTGACAGATGAAGGTAGCCAGACACATCTGCCATGTGCCGCCTTCTTGAGCATCTGTAGCAGTTCAAAGCACCGGAACCTTTCAAATCGCTGTAGCCTGTCGCATGGGCAGGCAGAGCAGAAAACAGGAGAGGGGTCACTGCTGAGATGTGGGGTCCTAAGATTTGATGGCTAGGTGGGAGCATCTTCCCTTTGAATACGGGGTCTTATTGCAGGGGCTTTTTCCTGGCTATGGCCCAGCGTGGTGAGCGCTCCCCCTGTACACGGGCACACTCTGTCAGTGCTGCGAGGTGTTGTAGCCACGCGTACACACCAGGGAGTGGAGAGATTTGCTCTCCAAGCATTTTCTGTGTTGCTTTATCCACTGGGGCTGTGGTACGGGGGCTGACCGTGACTTTTGTTTGCAGGATGAGATGAGTCACAGTAGGCTGAGCTTGCTACAGATGGGGATACTCCAGCAGCCCTGGACCCTACGGAGTTCCACCTGACAGCACGAGTGATGACCTTAACCACTTTCCTCCTGTGGAAGTGAACAGCACCCAGTCAAGTGACATCTTAGAAATGAGTCACCTCTGCATCTACTGAGCAGCATCTTTATTTTGGGAATTAACCAATGGAGCAGGTGTCTGTGCATTTTAAAGGGCATAACAATAAAATCTACACCAAAGAGTTTCTTGCATACTATTATAACCAGACTATGCAGAGCTGGGCAGAGGCCAGGCAAACTGGGAAGTTTCTATTTGCAGATGCCTTGTTGATGTTATTCCAGTGCTACTAGCATTGTATCTTGCACACTCCCCATCCTTGCTAGCCACACATTTAGGAAGTAAATAAACTCATCAGACACATGTTTCATTTTATGAGAGCAGAGATGTGTACAAGAGTGTGAATGAATATGAATAGCCCATTTTTGGCATTACCCAAGCTTTGGAGCTGATTTGTATGAGTCAGAAATTCTAAGTACTGTGCTAAAAGGGCTTCCATAAAAATATGGAAGGTGAAAGAAAAGGGGAGAGGAGAAAACATTGCTCTCAGGAAATGGCTGCTTCCTGAGACAGCTCCTAAGACATGTGGCAAGTCTTCATGTGGGGCCTGGTTTGTGTGGCAGATCTTTGCGTTTGCTGACAGCCCTCTGCCCAGGGAGCCATGCCACTGCTTCACATTGAAAAAATGTCTTCAAAATGCAGCAAAACCAGACCAGTCTTTGAAGGGGAAAGAAGATGAAAGACAGTGTAAAAAACTTTCAACAACTAAAAAAAAAGGCATACAGAGCTTTAATTTTGTTTCTGTTTTATTTTGTTTTTCTTAGCACTTTCCCTGTTTAAAAATCTCAGCCTTAAATAAGAAGGTGGCTTTGAATACTGCATTTTTACACTTGACAATGAGAATTATTAGGCTGATTAGCATTATACATGAACTGGGAATGATCGTAAGCCTAACGGGCCTAGGACTGGTGCTAATATTTAGGATTTTACCTGTGCCTGTTTTTTTCAGGAATTATTTAAAAAGGGACCACTTCTACCACATAGGCCATAAGCTTGCCTCAGTGCTACCCAGTCATGGGAAATCGTGTATGTACCCAGAAAGTTGTCAGTTTTACTGGCCTCTCTTTCCAAACACATATGAGAAAAGGGCATTTTTCACTGCAGGATTTTGGTGCCCCATGCTGGGGCTGTTAACGTTGTGCAGAAGCCCATAAGTGTATCTTTAGCCCAGATCTCAGAATCATAGAATCACAGAATTATTGAGGCTGGAAAAGACCTCTGAGCTCATCAAGTCCAGCCTATGACTCAACATCATCACATCAGCCAGACCACGGCACTAAGTGCCACATCCAGCCTCTCCTTAAACACCTCCAGGGACGGTGACTCCCTAGGCAGTGCATTCCAGTGCCTCCATGAGGAAGGACTTCCTGAGGTCTAACCATCTGTCCCAAAATCTAGTCAACTGCAGAGGTCAGCCTGGCTTTGCTAATGCCTGGAGCTCACTGAAGGGTAAATAAAACAGCCTATTTGTGACAGGTGGAAGATACTTTTCTGCTGGACGGTGAATGCCATTTTGATAGCAATGCTTGGTGTTCAAGGCTGCCTCTGTATAGGTGTTAAACAGTCTAAATGGTGTCAGTTTATTCTGTCTATTGTATACTCAAACTGACGTGCAGGATACCCCAAAAGAGATCTCAGAGCAAACATGCTATCATAGGTTATTGCATTTGAATGTGTGCTAGCGGCCTTTCTAACACTGCAAGGGAGTAGATTCAAGATCTTGAAGCTCCTTGCTTTGCTAGGCAGATCTAGAACAAGATGTAGAACAAGTTACTTTTAAACCCATCTTTAGTAAATCACAGCAAAGTGTGACTGGAGAGAGCCTGGAGACAAGAAAAGGCCTCAGCGCTGCCTGGACTGACCCTGTCCAAGCAAGGAGAGAGAAAGGATTTGGATCAGCTCTTTTCCCACTACTGGCTGATAATGCTTTCTACTACTGAAGATTAATGCGACTATGTTAAGAGTTTTATTTAGTGAGCCTTTACTCCTTACTTTGTATGTTTTTCCTGGAAGATTAAACTAGTAAGCAGTGTTCTTCTAGGGAATAAAAACATCATAGGAAACAGAGAGTAGAAAGGCTTCAGACCTGTGCTGTGGACAGCCCTTGGGGTCCTGCTGTGCAAATGAAACAAGCCTTTGGGAGAAATAGGGCAAATTCAGTGTCCGGCTGCCAGACAGAGGGGACCCCTGGGTCTGGCTGTAAAACTGTGGGCCTGGGTCTGGCTGTGAAATTGTTATACTGAAGGCCTGGGTGAGTAGGTAGACACCTCACCAACGCTCAGTGTAGATGATCTCCTGTTAGCACAGGATGCCTGATCTTGGGGAGCGTGCTGGCCTCCAAAGAGCATGAACCGGAGGAAAGAGAAAATCTTTCTTTGACATGATTGTCACAAATGGGTTTTCAGGACCTGACTATTAAGCTGCTGCTTGATATTAAGTGGATTCGACCAGAGGCTCATGAAGGTTTAGAGAACCTCTGTTCCATGGAGGAAAATTCTCACAGTAAGGGACCGCCATTTGCTGTTGTGACACTGTGGCCAGAAGGGTGAATACAAAACATCCTTTCCTGTAGCAAACAGTGTGAATTTAGTGTATTTGTTACAATCCCCTGGCTCCCCTTTAAATATGGGATTTGCTTAGGAAATAATTTGTCTTTTGTACAAGAGTATCTGTAGTTGCTCAGGCTTTATATACATGCAGACATCTGTGTGTACATGGTAAAACACCAAAATATTCCCTTCCTCCTGAAGGTAAAAGAGTCTTTGAGAAGAGTCCTGCTGCCAGACTGCCCCAAGACTATGGCATGATTCCCTGGGGCTCCTCCCACTGCCCATGGCCGTGTCCCCATGGCTGATGCCCCAGGGCCATCAGCTCCTGCCCCATTGATGCTGCAGCAGGGCTTCTCTCCAGCTCTCCACAGACCTGCCCAGCCCAGCCATGGACCCCATGAGCCAGGCCCACCTGCAGGTCCACGTCCCAGCCTGTGAGCACAGGCTCTCCACAAACAGTGAGTCATAGAATCATAGAATCGTTAAAGCTGGAAAAGACGTCTAAGTGCATCAAGTCAAAACATCAACTAAATACTACCATGACTACTAAACTGATGTGCCACATCTACAAGTTTTTTGAACACTTCCAGGGATGGTGACTCCACCACTTTCCTGGGCAGCCTATTCCAATGCCTCACCAATCTTTCAGTATATAAATTTTTTCCTAATATTCAATCTAAACCTCCCCTGCTGCAACTTGAGCCTATTTCCTCTTGTCCTATCACTAGCAACTTGAGAAGAGACCAACACCCACCTCTCTACAATTTCTTGCACTGCAGCTGCTGTTGCACCATGTGACCCAAGCACGGGGTCCTCCTATGCGACCTTCTCTTGGCACCGTTCATAGAATCATAGAATTCTAGAATCCTAGAATCATGGAATGCACTGGATTGAAAGGGATCTTTAAAGACAATCTAGTCCAACTTCTCTGCAGTGAGCAGGGACATCTTTTAACTAGATCAGGTTGCTCAAAGCCCCATCAAGCCTGACTGTGAATGGCTCCA